>NC_057797.1:557143164-557162069 GCF_018294505.1 Triticum aestivum | reverse complement strand
CGGCCATCGCCGGCCCGCGCCGTCCGGCGTCTCCCTCCGGCAACCAGCGCCACGGATCCGGCTTCCTACTTCTTCCTCCGGCGAGCTACAGTACATCCCGGCCATCCTCGTAAAGCGTGCGGATCCAGCTCTGAGAAAATATCTCGGGTTGACTTTTGCCCGAAACCCTAATATTTTGGCTATGTTCATCGCATCGTAACTTTGCATCCATAGCTCCGTTTTGGGCATATAACATATCAAAATGTTCGTCTCAGAGAGCACATCATTTCATCTCACTGCATCATTTTCATTGGAGTTCATCTTGATGCCCGAAATGCTGTTAGAAGAATGCTATTTGAGTTAATTGTCAGATCTGCTGCTCCAATTAGATATTTGTCATTTTTGCCATGATTATTGTGTGCATGACATGCCCCTGAGCTCTTCATGAGTTTTGTTATATGTTTTGCCATCTATCCAGAGGTGCAATCCATGTATTTTTTTGATGTGTGTGGTGACTAGCACAAGCTTGCAAAGTGGAGCATTCGTTAATGCTGATTTCAGGGACTTAGCATTTCCACCAAGTCCTTGAGCTGTTCATCTCAATATGCCATATGTTCATGTTGTTTCCTAGTGATCCGTGCCTCTCTTGAGGATGATCAGTAAGGATGTTTTGTTAATCTTGTAGTGCTCTATCCATCCATGTATTTTTTGGCAATTATGGAGCACCCTAGCTTGAGTCAATCGAGATCTACTTTTGTCATTTCATGAATCTGGGCAGATTGTCTACTTGTTAGCAATTTTGCCGAGGATGTTGTAGTTGATCCGTGCATGCTATGTTATTGATCTTGCCATGCCTAGCTTGTATTTTGTGTATTCTTGATGGGTGTATGATTAGATTATCATGATTTGCTCTGTAGTGAGTGCATCGAGCTCGTAAACATGCCTACTTGATATCTGTTTTCAGCATGCTCCAGTTTTCACTAAGTCTGAGAACTGATTATGTTTCTGCCATGTTCACCTGCGTGCAAATGTATTTTCTGATACCTTTTGGCTCAAGGTCACTAAGGGACTTTTGTTAAGCTCTTTGAGTAGCTCCATGCCATGCTTTACTTTGCCATGTTCAGGTCCTGTAGCATGTAGTTTTGTTGCTTCAAAGAGTGCTATCTGATCTGAAATTCCAGACAAGTGTTAATATCACTAAGTCTGAAATCTGTTTACCAAATGCATTTTTGCCATGCTTGTTTGAACCTGTTAATGGATGAATTGTCCATAGCTCAGTGCTAGACTTTTGTTAAGATTCATGAATGATTTCCTTCCATGTATTTTGATGCCATGTTTGGGTGTTGTAGCATGTTCATCTTGTTGCACTTAGATGGCTACTTGCTGTAAATCGCAGAACGTGGTCATTTTTGAATTGCTTGCCATTTCCAAACCGTAGCTCCGATTCCGGTGTTCTTTATATTGTTTTCAAGCGATTTCATCTCATCTTTCTAGTGGCACACTTGGATTTCCAAGTTGAGGCCAGGTTCATGCATTCCTTGTCAAATCTTGCATATGCATCACATATTGCATCCCGCATAGCATATCATCTTTGCATCATGTTGTTTGAGTTTGCACGTGGTTGATTGTGCTCCGTTTGCTTGTTTGTCTTGTTTGGGTAGAGCCTGGAGATGAGTTCACTAATGAGGAGCCCGTTGAGTTTGCTTTCGAGGATCCAGTCAACTCTGACAACTTTGCAGGCAAGATGATCATACCCTCGAAATCACTACTATCTTTGCTTTGCTAGATGCTTGCTCTTTTGCCATGCCTATGCTAAGATGCCTACCACTTGCTTATCATGCCTCCCAAATTGCCATGCCAAACCTCTAACCCACCGTGTCCTAGCAAACCCTTGATTGGCTATGTTACCGCTTTACTCAGCCCCTCTTATAGCATTGCTAGTTGCAGGTGAAGATTGGAGACCGTTCCTTGTTGGAACATTATTTACTTGTTGGGATATCATTATATTGCCATGTTATCTTAATGCATCTATATACTTGGTAAAGGGTGGAAGGCTCGGCCTCTCGCCTAGTGTTTTGTTCCACTCTTGCCGCCCTAGTTTCCGTCATATCGGTGTTATGTTCCCGGATTTTGCATTCCTTACGCGGTTGGTTTATAATGGGAACCCCTTGATAGTTCGCCTTGATTAAAGCTTTTCCAGCAATGCCCAACCTTAGTTTTACCATTTTCCACCTAGCCTCTTTTTCCCTTGGGTTTCCGGAGCCCGAGGGTCATCTTATTTAAGCCCCCCTGGGCCAGTGCGCCTCTGAGTGTTGGTCCAAACTAGAGTCCTATGCAGCGCCCGCTCGGGGAAACTCGAGGTTTGGTTTTAGTTGTATGGAGTGCTCATCTGAGTGTGCCCTGAGAACGAGATATGTGCAGCTCCTATCGGGATTTGTTGGCACATTCGGGCGGTGTTGCTGGATTTGTTTTAACTTGTCGAAGTGTCTTGAAGAACCGGGATACCGAGTCTGATTGGAACGTCTTGGGAGAAGGTCTATTCCTTCGTTGACCGTGAGAGCTTGTCATGGGATAAGTTGGGACACCCCTGCAGGGATTTGAACTTTCGAAAGCCGTGCCCGCGGTTATGGGCAGATGGGAATTTGTTAATGTCCGGTTGTAGATAACTTGAACCTTAACTTAATTAAAATGAATCAACAGTGTGAGTTACCGTGATGGTCTCTTCTCGACGGAGTCCGGTAAGTGAACACGGTGTTGGAGTAATGCTTGCCGCAGGATGCTCTCTAGTTTCTCGCTCACACTTTGCCTCCTCTTCTCGCTCTCTTTTGCGAATAGGATAGCCACCATATATGCTAGCCGTTTGCTGCAGCTTCACATATTTTCCTTGCCTTACCTATTAAGCTTAAATAGTCTTGATCGCGAGGGTGCGAGATTGCTGAGTCCCTGTGGCTCACAGATTACTTCCAAAGCAGATGCAGGGCCTGATGATTCTGCTCCAGATGACGCGCTTGAGCTCAAGTGGTAGTTCAACGAGGACTCACGCTGATACTACGTGTCTTTCCCTGATGATCAGTAGTGGTGCCCAGTTGGGGTGATCGGGACCATGTCGCATGTTGGGTTATCTTTTATTTTGGCGCCATAGTCGGGCCATGAGTGTTTGAATGTTGTAATGCTATTTATGTACTTGTGTGACGTGGCGAGTGTAAGCCAACTATGTATCTCCCCTTTTATTATCTATATTACATGGGATGTTGTGATGATTGCATAACTTGCGACATTGCTTTCAATGCGGTTATGTCTCTAAGTCGTGCCTCGACACGTGGGAGCTATAGCCGCATCGAGGGCCTTACAAGTTGGTAATCAGAGCCTTCCCCGACCTTAGGAGCCCCCATTGCTTGATCGTTTTTAGCAGCCGTTGTTGAGTCTAGAAAAAATGTTTTGAGTCATTTAGGAATTATATATCGGAGAGTTTAGGAATTCTTTTTACTTCCCAGTCTCCTCATCGCTCTGGTAAGGCATCCTGACGTAGAGTTTTGACTCTTCTCTTCTCAAATTTCACAAAAAAAATAGGATCACGCAGGTATCTTGGAATTGTTCCGATGGTTTTGTGACGAGAACATTGTTCTTGGTACCTCCTGTCTTTAGGGGTTATGGCAGTGTCCCGGGGAGTTGAGCTCCGAGGTGTTGTCATCACAATTTTATCGTTGCAGTTCTGGAATACCTGAGTTTAGTACACCGACATCGAAAATCTCTGTTATGCAGTTCGTTGGTGAGATAATCTCGACGCCACCCAGTACTGGGGCGGGAGTTCGGGAGTATCGCCATAACTTGTATAACGGATGCATTTTGAAGGTTGAGGTAGATGGTTTCCGAAGTTTTTCTCGGTTATGTGTTGAAAGATGGACACAGCTGGATATAGGATTTGCTAGATTTGGGTGAGATATCATGCTTCCCCTGTATCCCCAACACCTGATTGCATAACCATAAAGGTTCGGGAGTTTCATAGGTGGGAATTCTTGTAGCTCTAGTTCTTCTTCCACGGGTATTTGGTTTGAGATTGGGATTTCTTACCGAGTATTCGTTCTTGATCCGTACCTTGTTGATTTATTTCTCTACCTAAATTCTAGTGGCTTCTCAATTTATGGATATGTGACCATTTCAAGAGGAATGCATTCGTTCATTTTGTTCGGATGTGAAGACTTTATGTTGCAATTTTCATTCCGTTGGATTCAGCTTCAATATTTATCTGACAATGTGCTAACGGTGGTCAACCTCTTCAGGATGGCTCCCGCTAAGAGCACCAATTAGAATCAGAATCAAGATCTGCCACCACCTCCTCCTCCTCCGGAGGCATGGCAAGCTGTGATGGCCGCAACGAATGCAAACACACAGTTGATCATGCAAATTCTTCAAGAGCGCAATCAAGCGAACCAAGGCAACCAAGGCAACAATCAGAATCACTTTTCTACACTCAACCAGTTCCTTGCTAACGGGCCAAAACTTTCAGCAATTGTGTTGAGGCAACTGATGATGACGATTGGCTCGTGGATCTATGCAAGCATTTCGAGTGCAGTAACGTCAGGCCTGAGGACTTCGTCAAGTTCGCTTCCTTCCAACTCAAAGATCAAGCTGCAGAATGATTCCATTAGTACAAGGATTCCAGAGGAGGATGTGTTATTACCTGGGATGAATTCCGTCAAGACTCCAAAGCTCATCATATCTCTCAGAGCATGGTTGAAAGCAAGCGTGAGGAATTCCGCAACCTGAAGCAAGGCTCTTTGTCTGTCTATGACTACAACAAGTTGTTTCAGAAGCTCGCCCGTTTTGCTAAGCAGGACGTACCTGATGAGAAGAGCATGATATACCAGTTCAGGGGTGGTCTCAGAGAAGAAATCCAGCTAGCTCTTGTTCTCTTTGAGCCCTTGAGGTACGATGAGTTCTACAACATGGCATTGAAGCAAGAGGCCGCTCAACTGAGGTGATGCTTCCAAGAAGCGAGTCAGAGACACTACTCCTTCTTCCTCTACTCAAGTGGCCAAGCAGCAGAAGTATTGGCTTCCTCCTCCTCCGTTCCGTCAGCCGTATCAGAAGAGCAAAGGTGGCAGTGGATCTTCCCACCCACCCAACCCTGGCTTTCAGAACAAGACTTCGTCTCAAGCTCCAAGATCGAGTGCTCCATACCACCGTCTGCTTTCAGAGGTCACGTGCAACAAGTGCCAACAGAAGGGTCACTATGCCAACAAGTGTTTCAATCAGAGGCGTCTTCCTCCTCCTCTTCCTGTGAGATCGGCAAGTACGGCTGTGGTCAAGCATAACCCCAAGTACGCCAAGGTCAATATGGTGAATGCAGCTCAGGCAGAGGATCCATCAGATGTCATCATGGGTAACCTTCTTGTTAATGATATTCCTGCAAAAGTTCTTTTTGACACTGGTGCATCGCATTATTTCATTTCCAAACCTTTTGCATCGAAGTATGAGTGCGATTATCAGTATCTGCAAAGTTCCTTGCAAATTGTGTCATCGGGCAAGCAGATGACAGCTAATACCTGCGTCCCGGATGTTACTATCACGTTGGGCGACTACAAATTTCTAGCTTCTCCTATTGTTTTGGGCAATTTGGATATTGATCTTATTCTCGGAATGGATTGGCTTTCTAAGCACAAGGCGCATCTTGATTGTGCAGCCAGGCAGATTCAATTGACTCATTCATCTGAGGATGTAATTTTCTTTGCCGCTCGTGATGATACCATCTGTCTGTTTTCTCTCAATGAGAATGGTGAACTGGATGCCATCTCGCAGATTCCAGTCGTTTGCGAATATCAAGACGTCTTTCCAGAAGAGCTTCCAGGAATGCCTCCGCACCGGCCAGTTGAATTCGTCATCGATCTTGAGCCTGGCACAGAACCTGCGTGCAAGCGTCCTTACAAGCTCGGACCTGAAGAGTTGAAGGAGTTGAAGAAGCAACTCGATATTCAAGTGAGACTGGGCCTCATCCGACCTAATTCTTCTCCGTGGGGTTGTGGTCTTCTTTTTGTGAAGAAGAAGGATGGAACGGATCGACTTTGTGTTGATCACCGTCCATTGAACAAGAAGACTATCAAGAACAAATACCCACTTCCCAACATCAACGAGCTGTTCGAACAACTCAAAGTTGCCCAAGTATTCTCCAAGCTTGATCTTCGTATGGGTTATCATCAGATTCGAATCCGTGAGCAAGATATTCCAAAGACGGCTTTCAGGACAAGCTATGGTTCATATGAATACACTGCCATGTCTTTTGGCCTCGTCAACGCTCCTCCGACTTTCTCTCGCATGATGAACTTCATCTTCAACGCCTACACCAATGACTTCATTTTGGTCTATCTCGACGACATTCTAGTTTTCTCGAAGAACAAGGAAGATCATGCCAAGCACTTGCGTTTGGTACTCGATAAGCTCAGGGAACACAAGTTCTACGCCAAGTTCTCTAAGTGTGAATTTTGGCTCGATGATGTTCTCTATCTTGGTCATATCATCTCTGCCAAGGGCATTGCAGTAAATCCTGAGAAGGTGTCTGCAATTGTGAATTGGGAACCTCCTCAGAACGTGAAGCAACTTCGTAGCTTCCTCGGTCTCGCAAGCTACTGTCGAAGATTCGTTGAAAACTTTTCTAAGATCGCGAAGCCTCTCTCAAATCTTCTCCAGAGGCATGTCAAGTATGTTTGGTCTCCGGAGTGTGACATTGCTTTCAACACTTTGAAAGAGAAATTGGTCACTGCTCCAGTTCTGACTCCGCCTGATGAATCCAAACCGTACGAGGTCTTTTGTGATGCCTCTCTCCAAGGTCTCAGTGCAGTGTTGATGCAAGAGAAGAAAGTTGTTGCTTATACCTCTCGCCAATTGAAGCCCAATGAGAAGAACTACCCCACTCATGATCCCGAGTTGGCGGCAGTTGTGCATGCTCTTTTGACTTGGAGACATCTCTTATTGGGAAGAAAAGTGGACATTTTCACTGATCACAAGAGTCTCAAGTACATCTTCACTCAGCCTAATCTCAACCTCAGGAAAACTCGATGGGTCGAAATGATTCAAGAGTATAATCCGAGTATCGAGTATACTCCAGGCAAGGCCAATGTGATTCCTGACGCACTGAGCAGGAAGGCTTATTGCAACAGTCTTATTCTCAAGCCTTATCAACCCAAGCTTTGTGAAGCTTTCCGCAAACTTAATCTGCAAGTTGTTCCTCAAGGTTTCCTCGCAAACCTTCAAGTCTCTCCTACCTTGGAAGATCAGATTCGCCAAGCCTAGCTTCTTGATGCTATGGTGAAAAAGGTGAAGATTGGGATTGCCAAGAGTCAACCCAAGTACAAGTGCTACCGCCTTGATGACAAGGATACTCTCTTCTTCGAGGATCGTATTGTTGTGCCCAAAGGTGACCTTCGTAAGTTGATCCTGAACGAGGCTCACAATTCTCTCCTTTCCATTCACCCTGGGAGCACGAAGATGTATCAGGACCTCAAGCAGGCTTATTGGTGGACTCGAATGAAGCGCGAGATTGCTTAGTTCGTGAATGAGTGTGATGTCTGCAGAAGAGTGAAGGCAGAACACCAAAGACCAGCGGGTATCCTCCAACCTCTTGCCATTCCAGAATGGAAGTTTGACCACATTGAGATGGACTTCGTGACTGGGTTTCCAAAGTCCAAGCGTGGCAATGATGCTATATTCGTTGTCATCGACAAACTCACTAAAGTGGCTCACTTTCTGCCCATCAAAGAGTCAATCACTGCAGCTCAATTGGCGGAACTCTATACCTCTCGGATTGTCTCTCTGCACGGTATTCCACAAGTGATCTCTTCAGACCGTGGCAGCATTTTTACCTCCAAGTTTTGGGATTCTTTTCAGAAGGCCATGGGCACCAACATCCGCTTCAGCACAACTTTCCATCCTCAAACTAGCGGCCAAGTCGAGCGTGTCAACCAGATTCTTGAAGATATGCTCAGGGCGTGTGTGATCTCCTTCGGCATGAAGTGGGAGGATTGTCTTCCATATGCTGAATTCTCCTACAACAACATTATTCAAGCAAGTTCGGGCAAGGCCCCATTTGAAATTCTGTATGGCAGGAAGTGCCGTACCCCCCTCAACTGGTCCGAAACCGGTGAATGTCAGCTTCTCGGAAATGACTTAATCACAGAGTCAAAGGAAATGTGCAAAGTCATTCGAGATAACCTCAAAGCAGCCCAATCCCGCCAGAAGAGCTACTATGATAGTAAGCACCATGATTTGGCTTTCGAGATCGGAGATCATGTTTACCTCCGCGTCTCTCCTATGAAAGGAACGAGTCGCTTCGGTATCAAAGGGAAGCTTGCCCCCAGATACGTGGGACCTTTCAAGATTGTCAGCAAGAGAGGCGATCTCTCCTATCAACTCGAGCTTCCTTCAAACTCTGCAAATGTTCATGACGTGTTCCGTGTCTCTCAGCTCCGAAAGTGCTTCAAGACTCCTGACCGCACCGTCAACTTCGAGGACATTGAGCTCCAAGAAGATCTCTCTTATCGTGAGCACCCCGTGGCTAATCTTGAAGAGACTGAACGCAAGACTCGCAACAAGTCAATCAAATTCCTCAAAGTCAAGTGGTCACACCATTCCGACCGTGAAGCTACCCGGGAACACGAGGATCACCTCCGTTTTGAATACCCGGCGTTCTTTCAGTCCTAGATCTCGGGACGAGATCCTTTCGTAGTGGTGGAGTGTTGTAACACCCCGGATATGATTGTCCCAATATGTACTCCAACTCTTGCCGTTTCCGGTGTTAAGTTATTTTATTTTCTCGGGTTCGGGTTTTTTGTCTCCATGTGTTGTTGTCGTTGTCATGCATCTCATATCATGTCATCATGTGCATTGCATTTGCATACGTGTTCATCTCATGCATTCGAGCTTTTTCCCCGTTGTCTGTTTTGCATTCCGGCGCTTCGTTCTCCTCCGGTGGTCAATTCTACCTTTCTTTCGTGAGTGGGGATTAAACATTTCCGGATTGGACCGAGACTTGCCAAGCGGCCTTGGTTTACTACCGGTAGACCGCCTGTCAATTTTCGTACCATTTGGACTTCGTTTGATACTCCAACGGTTAACCGAGGGACCGAAAAGGCCTCGTGTGTGTTGTAGCCCATCACCCCTCCAAGTTGGCCCAAAACCCACCAAAACCCTCTCCATCATCTAGAGCGTTCGATCACAATCGCGTGGCCGAAAACCGCACCTCATTTGGACACTCCTAGCTCCCTCTATGCCTATATATACACCACCCTCCCGAAAATTCGCGGTTCCCCTCGTCTCTAACCCTAGATCCAGCTCCTCCGTGCGGCCGTACACGTCCCCCGGCCACCGGACACGTCTGTCCACCGGCCCGCGCCAATCGACACCCGCCACATGGCGCCTCTGTGCCCACTTCGCCTCCCTCCGCCGCCGGCCCGCGAGGCCCAGGGCGGGCCCTCGTCCGCCGCCGCCCGGGCCGAGTTGCCCCGCGCTCCCCGCCGCCTTCCTCTCGCCCCACGCCGCCCGAGAGAGCTGTCGGTGCCGCCCAGACCGCTCGTCGCTGGCAACCCGGCCACCGCCCGCCGCCTCGCCGAACCTCGCCACCGCAGGCCACGGCGACTGCGTCGACCCCGGCCATCGCCGGCCCACGCCGTCCGGCGTCTCCCTCCGACAACCGGCGCCACGGATCCGGCTTCCTACTTCTACCTCCTGCGAGCTACAGTACATCCCGGCCATCCTCGTAAAGCGTGCGGATCCAGATCTGAGAAAATATCTCGGGTTGACTTTTGCCCGAAACCCTAATATTTTGTCTATGTTCATCGCATCGTAACTTTGCATCCATAGCTCTGTTTTGGGCATATAACATATCAAAATGTTCGCCTCAGAGAGCACATCATTTCATCTCATTGCATCATTTTCATTTGATTTCATCTTGTTGCCCGAAATGCTATTAGAAGAATGCTATTTGAGTTAATTGTTAGATCTGCTGCTCCAATTAGATATTTGTCATTTTTGCCATGATTATTGTGTGCATGACATGCCCCTGAGCTCTTCATGAGTTTTGTTATATGTTTTGCCATCTATCCAGAGGTGCAATCCATGTATTTTTGTGATGTGTGTGGTGACTATCACAAGCTTGCAAAGTGGAGCATTCGTTAATGCTGATTTCAGGGACTTAGCATTTCCACCAAGTCCTTGAGCTGTTCATCTCAATATGCCATATGTTCATGTTGTTTCCTAGTGATCCGTGCCTCTTTTGAGGATGATCAGTAAGGATGTTTTGTTAATCTTGTAGTGCTCTATCCATCCATGTCTTTGTTGGCAATTATGGAGCACCCTAGCTTGAGTCAATCGAGCTCTACTTTTGTCATTTCATGAATCTGGGCAGATTGTCTACTTGTTAGCAATTTTGCCGAGGATGTTGTAGTTGATCCGTGCATGCTATGTTATTGATCTTGCCATGCCTAGCTTGTATTTTGTGTATTCTTGATGGGTGTATGCTTAGATTATCATGACTTGCTCTATAGTGAGTGCATCGAGCTCGTAAGCATGCCTACTTGATATCTGTTTTCAGCATGCTCCAGTTTTCACTAAGTCTGAGAACTAATTATGTTTTTGCCATGTTCACATGCGTGCAAATGTATTTTCTGATACCTTTTGGCTCAAGGTCACTAAGGGACTTTTGTTAAGCTCTTTGAGTAGCTCCATGCCATGCTTTACTTTGCCATGTTCAGGTCCTGTAGCATGTAGTTTTGTTGCTTCAAAGAGTGCTATCTGATCTGAAATTCCAGACAAGTGTTAATATCACTAAGTCTGAAATATGTTTACCAAATGCATTTTTGCCATGCTTGTTTGAACCTGTTAATGGATGAATTGTCCGTAGCTTAGTGCTAGACTTTTGTTAATCTTCATGAATGATTTCCTGCCATGTTTGGGTGCTGTAGCATGTTCATCTTGTTGCACTTAGATGGCTACTTGCTGTAAATCGCACAACGTGGTCATTTTTGAATTGCTTGCCATTTCCAAACCGTAGCTCCGATTCCGGTGTTCTTTATATCGTTTTCAAGCGATTTCATCTCATCTTTCCAGTGAAACACTTGGATTTCCAAGTTGAGGCCAGGTTCATGCATTCCTTGTCAAATCTTGCATATGCATCACATATTGCATCCCACATAGCATATCATCTTTGCATCATGTTGTTTGAGTTTGCACGTGGTTGATTGTGCTCTGTTTGCTTGTTTGTCTTGTTTGGGTAGAGCCGGGAGACAAGTTCGCTAACGAGGAGCCTGTTGAGTTTGCTTTCGAGGATCCAGTCAACTCTGACAACTTTGCAGGCAAGATGATCATACCCTCGAAATCACTATTATCTTTGCTTTGCTAGATGCTTGCTCTTTTGCTATGCCTATTCTACGATGCCTACCACTTGCTTATCATGCCTCCCAAATTGCCATGTCAAACCTCTAACCCACCATGTCCTAGCAAACCCTTGATTGGCTATGTTACTGCTTTGCTCAGCCCCTCTTATAGCATTGCTAGTTGCAGGTGAAGATTGGAGACCGTTCCTTGTTGGAACATTATTTACTTGTTGGGATATCATTATATTGCCATGTTATCTTAATGCATCTATATACTTGGTAAAGGGTGGAAGGCTCGGCCTCTCGCCTAGTGTTTTGTTCCACTCTTGCCACCCTCGTTTCCGTCATATCAGTGTTATGTTCCCGGATTTTGCGTTCCTTACGCGGTTGGGTTATAATGAACCCCTTGATAGTTCGCCTTGATTAAAGCTTTTCCAGCAATGCACAACCTTGGTTTTACCATTTGCCACCTAGCCTCTTTTTCCCTTGGGTTTCCGGAGCCCGAGGGTCATCTTATTTAAGCCCCCCCTGGGCCAGTGCTCCTCTGAGTGTTGGTCCAAACTAGAGTCCTGTGCAGCGCCCCCTCGGGGAAACTCGAGGTTTGGTTTTAGTTGTATGGAGCGCTCATCTGAGTGTGCCCTGAGAACGAGATATGTGCAGCTCCTATCGGGATTTGTTGGCACATTCGGGCGGTGTTGCTGGATTTGTTTTAACTTGTCGAAGTGTCTTGAAGAACCGGGATACCGAGTCTGATCGGTATATCTCGGGAGAAGGTCTATTCCTTCATTGACCATGAGAGCTTGTCATGGGCTAAGTTGGGACTCCCCTGCAGGGATTTAAACTTTCGAAAGCCGTGCTCACGGTTATGGGCAGATGGGAATTTGTTAATGTCCGGTTATAGATAACTTGAACCTTAACTTAATTAAAATGAATCAACAATGTGAGTTACCGTGATGGTCTCTTCTCGGCGGAGTCCGGGAAGTGAACACGGTGTTGGAGTAATGCTTGCCGCAGGATGCTCTCTAGTTTCTCGCTCGCGCTTTGCCTCCTCTTCTCGCTCTCTTTTGCGAACATGATAGCCACCATATATGCTAGCCGCTTGCTGCAGCTCCACATATTTTCCTTGCCTTACGTATTAAGCTTAAATAGTCTTGATCGCGAGGGTGCGAGATTTCTGAGTCCCTGTGGCTCATAGATTACTTCCAAACCAGATGCAGGGCCTGATGATTCCGCTCCAGATGATGCGCTTGAGCTCAAGTGGGAGTTCTATGAGGACTCATGCCGATACTACGTGTCTTTCCCTGATGATCAGTAGTGGTGCCCAGTTGGGGTGATCGGGACCGTGTCGCATGTTGGGTTATCTTTTATTTTGGCACCGTAGTCGGGCCATGAGTGTTTGAATGTTGTAATGCTATTTATGTACTTGTGTGATGTGGCGAGTGTAAGCCAACTATGTATCTCCCCTTTTATTATCTATATTACATGGGATGTTGTGATGATTGCCTAACTCGCGACATTGCTTTCAATGCGGTTATGTCTCTAAGTCGTGCCTCGACACGTGGGAGCTATAGCCGCATCAAGGGCGTTACATTTTCATAACGTGACATCCTGCCGTGGTTCGGTCATTACGAACCGTTTTTCCCAGCCTGCCATAGCACGTGTTGCGAGGCGGTTTTATTGGCACGTTTTGTCGAAGCAGAGATCGTGTTCCCCTTATCACGGGATTCTCATCAATACGGGTGTGGGTAACCCAATCGTGCTTGTTAGTATGACTCCTATATTTTAGGCAAGTTCCAAACGGCCGCGCGGAGGACGCTTGACATTCACCCTCTTTATAAAGGGAAGGGAAGGAGATCTACATATCCGAATCGCCAAACTTGCCTTCCACGCAAACTTGTCCTTTTCTTCTCGCGCTCGATCCTTCCCTTCCCCCACCTCGAGTTCCAACACCCAAGGCTCAGGCTAAGCGCTTTGGACCTTCCACCATGTCCAGATCCAACCTTCAAGGTCGGTGGATGGCCTCCTCTGTCACAGAGGAGGACATCAAGAAGCTAAGGGAAGCCAGGTATTTGACCGCCGAAATTCCGCACATGCTGCCTGCTCAAGGGCGGGTCATCCCCACTCCAGAACCCAACGTGAGTGTCGTATTTGTTTCCCACTTCCTCCGAGGGCTAGACTTTAGTCTTGATCCCTTTGTTAGAGGTCTTATGTTCTATTACGGGCTCGATTTCCTTGATCTAGCTCGAGATCCCATCCTTCACATCTCGTCGTTTATCGTCGTGTGTGAGGCCTTCCTCCGCATCACCCCACCACTACAAAAAAATACACTTCCGTGATGATAAGTGTTTGTCACAGAAGGTCACGTTTTCTGTCATGCATGTACATGCATGACGATTTTATGACAGAATCAAGATAGTCATACCTGTGCTGTCGTAGAAGTGTTCCTTGACATTACCAAAATTATCATCACGGAAGTGTCCACTTCCATGACGATAAATCGCGCGTCACAGAAGTGCTTTTGTCAAGGGTGACCGACACATGGCATCCACCATAACAGAACGCCGTTAAGCTATCGAGTCGGGTTTTGGATCCGATAACCCATTAACAGCCCCGACCAATGTGGATTTTCCACATGTAAAATCATCATTGGCTGGACGAGACATATGTCAGGTCCGCGTTGGCAAGGTGTCACTCATCCAATGGGCGAGACGCGCCTATGATATGTTGACACATGGACCGGCCCATCAAGTTTAAATGGGTTGGCCCAACTGAAGGCCCACGAGATTTTGCGGACCATAATGGGCCGGCCTAGCTAAAGGCCCACAAGATTTTGCGGACCATAATGGGCTGGCCCAGCTAATTAAAGGCCCACAAGATTTTGCGGGCCATAATGGGCCGGCCCAGGTAAAGGCCTACAAGATTTTTGTGTGCCATAATGGGCCGGCCCAGGTAAAGGCCCACAAGATTCTTGCGGATCATAATGGGCCGGCCCAGCTAAAGGCCCATGAGATTTGTCCGACATTAATGGGCCGGCCCAGCTGTAAGCCCACAAGATTTTGAGGACCCTAGTAGGCCGGCCTATGAAATAGCTGCCATGTTTTGGGCCAAATGCCGGCCCATATTTGATTCGGTGTGTTAATGGTCTACCATGCTCTGGGCCTAATAGTGGCCCATATGAGATCCGACCCGTTAAAAGCCTACCACATTCTGGGCCAAATTACGGCCCAGATCAGGTCCGCCCCTTTAAGATTTGGCCCGTCAACGAGACACTATGCTTTTGAGCCCACTTGCTAAAGGCCCACTTAGTAATTCGGCCTGATATTAGTTTTGGCCTGTTAAGGGCCCGTTTAACATTTTGGACCTATATTAATTTCGGCCTGTTAAAAGCCCGTCATATAGTTGGGCCTAACTACGGCCCGGTTTGCATCCGGCCTGCTCGTAGCCGATATCTAATTGGGCCAAACAAGGACCGAGACAATTTTGGCCTGTTAAAAGCCCGTGATTTGATTCGCACAATCATGGGCCGGGGTTCATTTCGGGTTGCTGCTGGCCCGTGAGTTGTTCGGCACGTTTCAGGCCCAACCTACATCGTGATTGCATGACGGCCCGATTATGTACCCTAATTTTATGGTTTGGCCGGTTTACTACGAAGACATGATATATATACAGTAAAATAACTGCAGCATCGTGAATAAGAAAAAACCTAGACTATACAATAAAGAAATTACGACATATTACATCCACTGGGCATCAAAGTTCGCCACTATGATAATAAAGCACAAGAAGACAGCAGATTACATACATTGGGCATCAAAGATCGCCACCAGTACGAATAAACACGCCGACAAAATAATATACAAAACTGACGGCACTTCAATAGATTTCAAGAAAGGTTATCCCTGCTGGGGAGCGGCAGCGCAAGCAGCTGAGCAAGATGATGAGACTGCGCTTGTTCAATGATTATATCTTCCTCACTCTGAAAGATAAACAAGCAGACAGATGACAGGTTTGCACATAAAAGTATCAGTGCTGACAATTCATCACATTTCTTATTGACGAATAAAGTGACACAGTTTAAAATTGCATTAACACAATATGGTATTGTTCAGGTCAAGACATGGCAGGAAATGACATTGTGAAGGAGCTGGCAGCTTCACGACACCACTGGATTACAGATCAAGAACTCATAAGTATCAATGGTTAGTGTGCTGCCAATTTATACCATTTCAGATTGGCAAATAAAGAGACAGTTTAAATAATAGTAGAATGATATGACATTGTTCATAGTTAAGACATTGCAGAATATGACATTGTGATGTAGTGGGTAGGTTCACCACAGCACTGGATTACGGATGAAGAACAGAAACATACATGCAGTGCAAAAGAAGATCAATTGCTATGTATAGTTTAATTTACATGGTATGAAGAAGGAACTTGGTTGTACAACCTAAAACTTAAATTGAGAAAGGACAAACTTTTGTTTATGAACTACATAATAAACTTTAAACAAGCAATTTGATGCAAACACCAAAAATAAACAGCTATTGCAGTCATGCCTAACCAAATATATACAACAAAGTTTGAAGGCTTGAGATGGACAAACTTACATTATTGGTGAAGACAGGCTCTATAAAGGCCTTGTCCATGCTGATGGGGGGGAGCAATTCAAGAAGTTTACCACAAAATCTTCTTTAAAAGCATTGCCTTTATTCTACATTTTGTTAAGAGTAAATATAGATGTGATAATATACGAAAAAATGGAGAATATTTAAGATAAGATGAAGATTGACGCTACATAACCAAGTAGCTATAAATTTAAGTGCAGCGATACAGGCAAAAGGTACAGCCAAGAGCAATGCATAGCTAAACTTCTTCAGTACCAACCTTATGGTAAGAGTAAATATAGATCTGATGTGTACAAAATGGAGGGCAAAGGAAAATAAGCTGGAGAGTGATGGTACATGAACAACTACCTGTCATTATAAGTACACTGATAGAGGACAACATGTACTTACAAGAACAATGCAGAGCTAAAAAATCATTGGCATTGGATATATTCTACACTAATGTAGCCATTCATACAGATCAGATAATTTGGAGCGAATAATTGATAAGCAAGCTATCATGCATACTGCTGTCACATAATGAACCAGGTATGTATGCAAGTATAGTGATACAGAACAACAGGTACTAACAAGAGCAAAGTAGTGGGTAGCATATTTGCGATATCCTGTCGTTCTTGGCAAATCGGAATTCTTCTTCGAGCAGATTTGCTGCAAAAAATATCCATAAGGCACATCCGGAAAAGTAGAAGTTCAAATTGTCATGTGATTTCATAGACAGTACCTCATCCTGGGAACTAGACCAGTGCATAACAAGGTTTTTCCATTCAATGTATTCTAAATTTAGCATAGGAGACTTCACCGGAAATTCGTTTATAGACTTGCCATCAAAGTGTGATTTCCTCAGGTAACACCGATACTGCTGCAATGCTTCCTTGAAAAGCACAAGCAAGCTTTGCTCGTCATGACTATCCAGATTGACCCTCGCCTAGTTGCAACAATGTAATGTAAATCATTGATGTGTTCAATCAGCAGAAAACAGGAAAATAATAACCATGAATAATAGCACTTACACGTAAGTTGGACATGAAGATGTGAAAATGGTGTTTGTCTTCACAATAATCTTCCCATGATGGGAATATATGCACGTAGTCCCTAACAACATTGAAAGCATTGTCTTTTAAACTGGGAATAAATGGAATGGGGTTCCAATCTGCAGGAATTGGCCTTCTCTGTAGTTGGGATAGGTCTTCGGCCGGTGGACTTGTTGTACTTTTTGCTGGAGTGGGATTTTTCTGTGGTACAGCTGGTGCTATGGCAAATGAAATCGGTATACATTTTGCTGGAGTGCAGGTCCTGTGTGGTGGGGCTAGTGGTGTGGCCAGTGAAGTATGGGTACAATCTGCTGGAGTCGGTCCTACGTTTTGTGTCACTGGTTGTACAACCAATATAAGTGGGGTGCTGTTTGATTTATCCGGCACCACCACGTTTGTCAAGGACTTTGCTGGTGCTCCTTCAGGTTCAGCAATCACCCTCTTCCTTTTTGATGTCTGATGCACAAGAACAACATTTGAGTGGAAAAACATGGTATGATGACAGATGGAATATGTATTGATAATGGATGGGCATGGCATCTCGACATATATGATGAGTAAACTAAGCAGATGGCGGTGCAACAAAGTAGAAGAAATGCAAGACAACAAATGCAAGATACCCGCAATCAATAAAACATTGCCAAATTAGAACAGGCACCTTGATGGGTGAACAGGACATGCCATCTACCTTTGACTCCTCGAGGTTAGAATAGTCATTAGGATCATATTCTGAACAAGAATCAACAGGTGGGGAGCGTATGAGTTTCATTGCATCCAGAATGGCACTCAATGCCTTGGTGCCAATTTTGTAAGTCATTGCAGTGTTTAGCTTCAAGAGTGGACTGCTGCTAGTGCGACACAAAGCAGCTACACAGATCATAGTGTAGATATAATGGGAAAACCTTAAGCATTAGAGTAAAATCAGCAAAGTGGAACTTGCTGGAATATATGTGCTAGTATTGCTGGTACGGCTAGAAAGGCTTCGGATACCAGCTCTCTTCAAGTGAAGGTGCGGTACTACTAATATCAGTGTAACTCTCAAAGGCGACACAACTCCCCGCATTTCCTTGCTATTCTTATAGGATTCAAGTGGGCAGGCCACTACAAATCCTATTCATATGTTTACAAGATCCTACGAATCAAAGAGGCTCAAAGTGTCCATCACAACCGACCGTATAGACCTCTACACTGCAAATGTCCCTGCTCATCTTCAGTACAAGGAACATACTATACTACTATCATACTCCCTCCATTCCAAAATATAAGTCTTGATAGAGATTTCCACTATGGATCACATACAAATGTATCCAGATACATTTTAGAGTGTAGATTCACTCATTTTGCTCCATATGTAGTCCATGGTGGAATCTATACAAAGACTTGTATTTAGGAACGGAGAGAGTACATATTAAAGAAGAACGGAAGAGGAACATGCTAAAGAAGAGCAAGCAGATTTTGGATAGTAAAATGTTGGTTGCGTAGTGCCCACACATGATGAACCAGAGCGTATTAAGAATGCAACTCCCAGCTGTCTCTCGACCATTTCAGGCGGTTGGATGAAGATCCTACGTCTCCTAACCCTTCTTCTTCCTCATCTCTGATTCTTCCCATACAGAACACAGCATGGGCCGCCGGCCGGACCACCGGCCCCCACCACCCGTGTTCCTCCGCCACCCCCACCCCCGCCCCAACCCCCACCCGCGTCGAGTTTTCTTCGATTGGCGAGGCCCCACAACCACCCGAGCCCCTTCGATCGCACCGGCGACCTCCGGTGAGCTCTGAAAAATTGACTGACCCAATTTTGAAATTTAGTCTACTGTGATTTAACTAGTGTGGAATATAAAAGGGGAAAACCATAAGCATTGGGAGTATAGTGTTGAGCGTGCCATGGCGGATCTGAAGGTGCA
>NC_057797.1:557094232-557143136 GCF_018294505.1 Triticum aestivum | reverse complement strand
CAACCACCCGAGCCCCTTCGATCGCACCGACGAACTCTGGCGAGCTCTGAAAAATTGACTGACCCAATTTTGAAATTTAGTCTACTGTGATTTAACTAGTGTGGAATATAAAAGGGGAAAACCATAAGCATTGGGAGTATAGTGTTGAGCGTGCCATGGCGGATCTGAAGGTGCAAACCGGACAAAGGCAACTTTGCAACCAAGACAAGAAATCAGAGTAAAGCAGTGGCGATCTATTTTCTTGCTGCGATAAATAAGTTGAGCAGATACGAAAGAGTACCGCCACTGGTGCGGCGCCGTGTATGCATATGCTGAGAATTTGACGGTGCTGCGGTAGTGATGGCTGTCGGCGGCATGGAAGCAGATCTAGGAGGGTAGATGGTGGCGGTGGGGCGCGGTGGACGAGACGGTCGTAGGAGCGGTGCCGACAAGGTGGACAACGGCGGGGATAAAGCGAGAGGACGGGATGCAAGGATCCCGGTCCGAAGCCGTGGATGCGAGGATATTTACAAACTTAGCCCCCATTTCAATTTTCTACTACATCACAGCAACATTAGTCGGTTGGGGATAGGACGGTAATCTCACATACACCGAATATTTGCTGATGAGAGTTTGTTTTTGGCGCCCACTGTGTATGAATATGAATCGGGGAGGGAGTCGATTTTGGCCGAGGACACACTGTGTTTTGGCGCCCACCGTGTATGAATCCGGGTGAGAGGCGATTACGTCATGTTTGGGTGAAATTACAAACCTACCCCTGTGCTTTGCGTGGCAGGGATAGGCAGTAGTGATTTCCATCTCACAGATTTTGGTTTCGGGCGGTTACTGCGACTTTCCCCGCTTCGTTCAAATTTTGCAAAGTGCACGTTTACCGTGCCAACTCAATTCGAATCCCGTTTGTATTCTATTTTTTTCGGGCGGGATCCATTTTCAATTGGAATTACATTCTATATACATCATTTTTTATATATACTTTCAAAAGCACAACAAAGAATTCTGCTCCTTTATATGTATAATATGATTTACAAATACAATGATCTCGAAATCTTAAGGTTGAATTCGAAAAAATTTAACCAAATTATGTTCTACTAAAATGTATGGACCAGTAATATGTACATATTAAATAACATCAATGTTGGGGATATCGCTTATCGGGAACTTATTGGTTGACCCATGATAAGGGGTAAATCGGCAATTTTATCGGCATATCGGCTGATTTATCAGCCGATTTATCTTATCGGCCAGACAACGTTAAGCGATAAATCGGCCAATTTATCGGAATATCGGAAGATATCTTGAACACTGAATAACATAGATGTGCGTGAATTCATATGAGTATGCATGTTTGATAGATCAATTTCGGTTGGAGTATGGATTACATGTATCATCATCTCGAATTCAAATATTTGATCCCTTTTTTGTACACTCATTTCACGCCCATCTCTCTCGCATGCATGCTCCTTCAGGTAGCTATCACTCTCTTTTCTCCAGCTCACCCGCACGCTCACTTCATGTTTCTCCTATCCTCGCAAACATGGTCTCTCGACGTCTCCCTTGAGAAGTGTCACACTCTCCCTATCATTATACATTACACGGTTTTCATTATCTCTCACGTTCTACTATTCTCTGGTATCCCTCGGTACCTAAGCTTTCTTTTCCACCGCCACACACACAGTCTCCACTCGTCTTTCACTTTGTCATTCTCTCTATGGGATTCTCTCACACACCCTATATGTCTCTACATATGACTCATACCACTAAAATTACTCTCTCTCTCTCTCTCCTGTAGACACAACATTTGTTGCGGTCTCCTTTTCGTCTCCATCCCAGACTGACATTATTCATTTGTTTACCGATCAGACAACCCCGACTACCATCTCCTCTCTCTCTCTCACAGACACACACACACAACTCCTGCTTCCCACTCCCCTTCCCGACTACCGTCTCTCTCACACACACACAAAACTCTCACTTTCGCACCTCGACTCGTATTTCTCTCACAAACATTTATCGACTAGCTAGCCTCTAGATAGGTTTATACACCCGCACACTCGTGCTTCCACCATCGCATACATGTCTCTCTCCCGCTCCTTGTATCTATGTAGATTTTTCTTCCCTTCTTGAGACACGCCCTCTCGATCGTGCACACACAAACTATCGCCTCATTTTAAGCTGACAACTGTCGCACACACACTCCTTGTGTCTTTGTCACACATGCACTCCATCCTCCTCCACTCTCCCTCTCTCTCACACACACATGTGCTTTTTGCAACAACTAGCAAGATGCCCATGCATTGCACGGAACATCAAGATGCATTTGTATGAGTAGTTTATCTTGTGGGGGAAAAGGATGAATGAGGGAAGGCCTTATTTGCAAATGTGGAGAGGGGTGTGGGTATCTTTTTGCAAAATTGCCATAGTTTCCTTCCTATCCGTTAGATATAGATCGGACAACCTATATTGCAGGATGGCAGTCACACGATCATCACCGACAATGCTTTTTATAAGAGTAGGGATAAAAAATAGAGATGGTGATGATGGTGGGCCTGCCATCCTGCAATGTAGGTCGTCCGATTTATATTTGACGGATAGGAAGGAAAATATGGCAATTTACCCGCACTCTTCACCACATTTGCGATAAGGCCTTCCCTCGTTCATCCTTTTCTCCCACAAGATCTTGATGTTCCGTGCAACGCATGGGCATCTTGCTAGTAAGAGTAGATATAAGACATATACCACTTCTCGAATCTTGAAACCAACAACATTCCTCCCTTATCTCATCAAAACCGCCAAAGGAATATATTTTGAGTGAAACATAACATATTTCTAGTGTTATACGTATTTCAAAACTAGACTTTTTTCTATAAAATCAGTGAATATGTATTAATCTACTTTGATCGTGTGGCAACGCATTGGCACATTGCTAGTAGTTATTATAATTTTTTGGACACCAGATAAACGGTGGAGTACATATATGAAGAGAAGAGGCGCACACACGCAGTCGGCCTCTCGTTGTCTCACACACATGAGTGTTACGTAAAGGCGACGTTAACAAATAAACCCTAAAACCCTAGGTGCACGATTGCTGCATTCACGGGTACCGGGTACGTGGTGGAGCACCTTTGTAAGAATAGTCAGCTCGCGTGATAATTTGATCCATAGGAGTTGATGGTCGGGACCACAGGTGAACGACTTGGAGCGCGATGGCTCACCGGTTGCCACAGATCGAGTAGCCACATTTAAAATATCGTTTTTTAGCGGGGTTAAGAGTTCTGATTTTGAATGGCGCGTTATAAGTAGTAAGTAGTTTTTAGAACGATTGGTATGGAGCGAAAATGGAATTCATAGTACTACGTACCTCCTTGGCATATGGTTGTATGTTTTTTGCGATGGAGGTTGTATGGGTTTATGTTGTGAGATGTTGAACCTGGTAGTTCTAGGGTAAATACTATGGTTTAGATTTAGATGCTGGTTTTCAGTAATGAAAATCGGAAGGGGAAACCCTTCTTTGATTAAAAAAACTACTACCTCCATTCTGGTTTACTAGTCCCCATCGTACTTTGGGTCAAAGTTTATCCACGGATTTTAGTTATAAAATGTGAATGGAAAATGAGATTTTGTTATACCCAAACAAAAAAGGACTGGAGGGAGTGATTGCTCTAACACGGACGTGACCTCTCATAGCACAGGCATTGAACTGGCGCGCCGGCCAAGAGGGCCGCACTCGCTGCAGGCCCGGCTGAGCACGCCTCCTCGCCACGTGCAACCAGCTTAAGACTGCGCTGTCTGCCTTCACTAAATCCACGCGTGTGCCGGCAACACGTCCTTCCGCGAGCCGGCAGGCATTTTAGAACACAAAAAATGACTAAAATATAATTAATTTACGCATGGTCTTGACTTGTTGTGCTCTCACTGGTAGGAGGAACTAGTAGAGGATTTTCTTTATTTATAACTCTCCACACATTTTTTTGGCTTTGAAGTGAATCATGGTTGTGGACATTATGTATGAATGTGTAGATATTTGTGAACATGAGTTTGATGTGGAAGTTGGACTTGGAATGTCGGGCTTGCGCGTGAACTATGCCATGTCCAATGCTTCGTCTGTTATTGTTTGGAAAGTAATTGTTGTTATTACATGACCTGAAAAAACATTTTGTGCCACATTAGTAGATGCACGAACATCACTATAGGCATGCTGACTGGATAAACATCTGAACCTAGCTATTAGGAAGGAGACGCCTAGCCTGCTCTGCCTCTGCTAGCTTATTTCTGGCTTCTTCCATCTCTTCTTTGGCTTGGGTGAAGAGAGCATCTGATTGCTCTTTTCGCTTCTTCAGGAACTCAGCTACATTCTCAAGGGCTGCTACATGCTTTCTTTCAGCCTTTATTAATGCCACGAGGACACGAACAACTGACGACTCCACCTGGCTTGTGTGTAATCCAGCATCATCTAGGAATTTGCACCTTGTGTCTAATCCAACATCATTAGGGAACTGGTACCTTGTGTGTAATCCAGCTTCATTTTGGAAACATGATCTCGAGGTTAACCATACTTCCCTCCTCGCAGGAACTGCATCCTGACATGAAGTTACTTCTTTTTTAGATCAATACTCAGAGCAACCTAGATCCATTTAGTAGAAGCCAGATAAACAGAACTCGGAGAAGTGAATTCAAAAGGAAAAAAAATAAAAACAGACTACAAGGTGAGAACACCCACTTCCTACATCAAGCTAAAAACGAAAGTATTAGGACGA
Organism: Triticum aestivum; assembly: GCF_018294505.1. Lineage (NCBI taxonomy): Eukaryota > Viridiplantae > Streptophyta > Magnoliopsida > Poales > Poaceae > Triticum > Triticum aestivum. Next base: position 557,138,382 of record NC_057797.1, on the reverse strand, counting down.
TTAAGACTCTTCTTATTACACATCGAAGAACACCACGCTTAACAGAAATAGATACTACAACATATACACATCGAAGTACACGAGGCTACATGAAAGTAATTGAAAGGGTGTTACTTACCAAAGCTCGTTTTACAGGTTCGGTGCAGCTCCTCTTTAACTTGCCACGCTCCTTGAAGATGTCCCGAAATACCGTGTTTGGTCTTCATTGCTCCTCTGCATGTTCGCACTCGTGGTTTTAAAATCTCAACATGGAAAGAAAAATATACTACTAGTAATACTCATGCATCTTGTGGGCAACATTAAAGCACTCGTCTGCCATGTTAGAGCATCTCCAACAGAATCGCAACGCGCGGCGCTTTAACAAGTGTTTACAGTGCTGAGATCGAGAAGTCGATACTAGAGAGTAGAGGATAGTTCTCAACATAGATAGATAAAAATGATAATTCAACTACTCCTCGTCGTCCGAATCCTCCTCGGTGATATCCTCCTCCAGCGTCTGACTGTAGGTGTGAAGATACCGATCGTCGTCGGATTCCCAGGGCGCCGCTGCTCCTAGCCTCATGTTGAATTGAGCGTTCTCTTTTCACCTACGCTTGTCCTCGCGATAGGCGGCTCGCTCCGCCCTCCTCTTATCCCTCTCTGCCCAACTTTGCGCGTAGAACTCGCGCTCGTTGATGATGTTCCGCTGTAAGTGTTGGCACCACAGCGCCATGGCTTTTTCGTCCATCTCGGTGATGCCGAGATGGTGCTCCCGCCTCCGGTTGTCGCGACGATCCTCGTCGGTGCTAAGCCGCGGCAGAGGCGCGAGCTCCAGCGCCCGCTCCCACGTCGGCACGTTGGGGAAGTTCAATGTTCAATGAGGCCATCGGAGGCGCCACACCGTCGCGTCGTACGCACGGGCGGCCTCGTTGGCGGTGTTGAAATTGCCGAGGCCGAGGCGCATCCCACGGAACCGGATCTCGGAGGAGAAGCCGCCGGAGGGGCGCGGGCGGACGCCGCGGTATCCCCTAGTTTCTCGGCGACGCGGCGGCATGGTGGCGCGGCGGCGGCGAGGTGAAAAAGAGCGGGGAGAGAGCGATGGCGAGGCATAGAGCGGGGAGAGAGCGGTGGCAAGGCACAGAGCGGTGGGAGGGCATTGGATTTTGTAAAGCGCGCCAGACGCCCCGCGCCAAAACTAGCGCACGCCCGGCCGCTTTTTCCCCCGCGCGCGTGATCCTTTCCCGACGTCTCTGCTATCTCTACTCTCTTCTCTACTGTTATATTTATTTTATATTTAATATTTATCTCTACTTCCTTTACTGTCTACTTTTTTTCTCTATACTTTTTTTCTTGCAATATAGGCCGTCCAATTTATATCTGACAGATAGGAAGGAAACAAATGGGAATTTTGCAAAAAGATACCCATACCCCTCTCCAGATTTGCAAATAAGGCCTTCCCTCGTTCATCCTTTTCTCCCACAAGATAAACTACTCATACAAATGCATCTTGATGCGTGCAACGGATGGGCATCTTGCTAGTTCTAAAAACCTTTCCATCATTTGCCACACTACTGGTTGCAGCTGAAAAACGTACCCAAGCACAGTGTGATACAAGAGCGACACACAATTACAAGCTGATATTTTGTTGGACAATGGAGGCTATAACCAATTACTTTCACGGGAACAATAGCACCCAGGAAATTTGAAGGGTAGGTATGAACAAAATTGGAACTGCACATGTACTGCTAAGTGATTCAATACACACATTACCAATCGAGGAGGAGAACGATGGTCGCGGCGGCCTCTGTGAGTCATGGTCGGCAACGGGAGTCAGTTCATTGTCCACGATGGTGGTACCTCTGCGCTTGGCGTCGGCTTCTGGGAAGCAGATCCGAGACCGTGGAAGACGATGCCGGGGAAGAGGCTCCGTGTACGACGACGACGGTGGACCAGCTCCAGTGCGGCGTACGAGGTCATCGATGAGGCAGATGCGTTGTGGTGGACGATTGCGCCGATGTAAACGGGAGGAGCACGAAGGTTGTGGTGCCGTGGAGAAGTCTATTTTGCGGTGGGGATAGAAAATGGGTAGTATTCAGGTGTACTACTCTGGGTGCTGGGGTGGGGTTGGCTGGCTAGGGTGAACCTGAAGTTACAAAAACAGCCTCCTACCAAGCGTCATCCGTAGGCCTGTTCCGAAGGCTATGATGGTAACTTCCCACTGCTCGAATCAGGGTCGCGGGAGATTTTCCCGCCGACCTCAAAATTTTGTGACACTGGAATCCCCATGTGGCGTGTTGAGTGATTCGTCTAAGCAACTAGCGAGTAATAGTAGTAAACTCTGCATATTAGGTTTGACCAAAGTCAAACTTCCTAAAGTTTGACCAAGTTTATAGAAAAATATAAACATTTAACATAACAAATATGTATGATGTGAGAGTACATTCAGTAATGAATCTAATGGTATTTATTTGTTATTGTATATGTTAATATTTTTTGTTATAAGCTTTCTGAGAGTATACAAAACTTGACTTTGACCAATGCTAATACGCAGACTTAAATAAAAATGGAGGGAGTACACATTTGTTTTCTTAGTTTGTAGTGAACTAATCATTTGTTGAAATTATGAAATAAATATGTTAGGCTATTGACTTCGAATGTAATGGTCTATACAATTCAATAGTTACAATCATTGTCGAATCCCAAGATGTATACAAGGTCTATAGTACTTCACAACATGCTCAAACTCACATAATCCCAGTCAAATGAGAATCTAAATGCATTTCATAGTTATTACTTTATAGGATGCAACAAAAACAACCATAACTCTACATCAGCCATTATAGAAGCAACATTTTGACATATCCCAATGTGTGAATAAAACGTGTAGAGAGAGCTTTTGAAGATGGAGCAGATAAGGTGGGAAAGATTGTATGTATGTGGATGAGAGAGTAGGAGACAAACCTAAAGAGACAGAGAGAGAGAGATAGAGAGAGAAAGAGAGAGGAAGAAGTTAGGTCTGTGAGAAAGATGGATACATGTAATATACATGAGATGTGTGTGCATCTGGATTCTGTATACGTGGAAGGAGAAGAGACAACATGTTGGATGAGAGAGCTGGAAAAACATGGATGAGAGGGGAAGGATCTCGTGGGTTGAGGGATTGACAATTTTGTGCGGGGGAGAGAGGGATTGGTAATTTTGTGCAAGAGAGAGAGAGAGAGAGGGTGGGGGGAGGAGTCAGTCAGCTGTCGTCACATCACCATGCTTCCAAATGACCCTGCATTCTCTAGCGCGGTGTGGTTGCCGTCTTCGATCTGCTCGATGCCCTCTTTGAAGATTGAGGTGTTGTGCATGTTGGGGTGCAAAGAAGCACAAGAGAGAGTGGTCGCCGTATAACCTTGGATGGGGATGAATTGTGTGCTCGGGGGAGTGTGTGTGTGTGTGTGTGTTGTGCTGCGTGTGTTTCTCTCTCTGTGTTTGTGTGTGTGTGTCAGATATTGAGAGAAAACAAACCTAAGGAGAGAAATGGGTATTCACGAAGAGATTGTGCGGGCCTTGAGGTGGGCAGGGGCCACGTGAGGGTGTCAAAATGTGCGCGTTGATGCATGTGTTGCATGCGACCGTGCGAGGGACGAACAAATCGAGAGAGATGGTTCTTGTGTTACTGATGCTCGTCTCTCTGTCTCTCTCTCTACCTCTCTCTCTCTCTCTCACACACACACAAGTAAACTAGAAGACCGTTCTCTCATGTATACACAATGTATCGGCATCTGTCTATGTCTCACTCATGCATGATCATTTGCACTTTCACACCTCTCTATGTCTGTATCACACGCACACCGTCTCCACATTGCCCTTCTACCACAACACACATATGGACACATACACATGTTCTCTCTCAGTCACACACACAAAATCAGTATTAAAAAAAACTAGGGTGCACTTAAAACGTCCAAATCCAAATAAACACGAACTGGAGCTAAACTCAAATATATGGAAATATTGCAGCGTCAAGAACTTTCACAGGGAAAAAAAGTTGAGTAATATTCAAGGATTGTTTTCACACACACAAAAAGGTTCGGTGGATGTCCTTCGAGCGTGACACGGTGATGCACTGTTCGATCGACCGCGCGGCCGCGGTTCACGCGCTTGCACAGGATTCCATATCGTGGATGTGGTACTAACTAATAAAAGTGTTGCCTAAGTCTAATGTTTACGTGTACTAGTATGGTTTTCTTTTAAGTTTGACCAACCTTATATATAAAACTAAAGTAAGCTCCCACACGCGCACTCATCAATATGCCGCCGCCGTTGCGCATGTAGGCGCCCGCCTGCTCCAGCCAACAATTTCTCGCCCATCTCCGCCGTGTCGCCGCCATACCTGTGCCATGAAGCCGAAGGCTCGCCCGCTCATGTCCTCTCCAGTCCCTCCTTGCGATGCCGCCGCGCTGCCAAGCACGCGAGTAGCTGGTGGAGCCACGTCTATGCATGCAGCGTACGAAGAGGAGGACGAGCACGTGCTCCAGCACACCGGCGAGGAGGAACTAGCGTGTCATTGTCGTCTCCGCCTGTGCGGAGGAGGCGTGCATGGTGGCTGTCGCGGCGGAAGCCGGTCGCGCGCACGTCGAGCCCGCAAACCGGGTGCGGATGCAGAATCTACCTTCGAGACCTTGAATGCCACGTGGATCCTGCAATGTGAAGGAGCAATTTGGGTCAGTCGACTCATGTGAGCCGTTTGATGCAACATGGACGGCTAGAAGGGCTTCTTCCACCTCTTCTGCCGTCTTCTTCCTTCGCTCCATCGAACTTATTTCACAAATCGACTGACCCAAATTATACTATTAGGACGAACATATTAAGTATAGTAGGAACATGAAGATACGAGCAGTAGTACCAACTGCAAGAAGAATAGTAGTAAGACATAGTACTAGTGCTACTATACGTACTAAAGAGTTCAAATAACGAGAAAGAACATAAACATAGTTCTGCTGGGGCCTCAGCACAACACACCCTTGAAAAAAAACTAAGCAACTAGTCCGCTTGACACTGCAGTAGAACCAGCATGAGCGACGGCACTGCCACCTACTCGGAGTCCGAGTCCACGTCCTCGACTTCGTCCTCGTCTATCTTCCTCTTCCTCTTCACCGACGCTTCTTTGCTTGAACCGGACACTGGGCTCTGCTTCTTCATCCAACCCTTGTAGACATTTAAACAAAGGTAGGCATCCATTGCTGCGTACAGGATGTGATCTTCATCTAATGTCTTTGACTCCCATGCATGATGAAACTCGTGATGAGGTTTCTTCAGTTAGTGTACGAAGGATCAATCATGGCTGCTGCCAAGGTCAGCATTGAAGGTTGAGAGTAGGACACCAGGCTTGCCTTCTGGAGATCGAAGGGCTGGCCTACAACGAGACCTATCCAACACAGGACATCCCTGTCATTCTTGAAGCCTACAGTAACTAATTTCACTCTTTTGTCCTTGAGGAAGTTCTTAAAATCCTGGCACTCAACGTCGGCATGGCATATGTGGTAGACCAAGCAAACGTTATGTACGCAAACCTAGATCACGGCGGGCTTCTTCCTCTCTTTGTCCTTTAGATCCTTCTCTCGTCCCAGGACTGTGGTGTACTCAACATCTAGCCCAGCGACCCACTCATCCGTTGAACTGTTGAACATGCGTAGGAAGCGAGCAAGCCATGCTTTCACTGTCTCGGATCCACGTGTATAGATGACGATGAACTGATCGCCGGTGATGGCTCTAACCTAGTACTCAGCAGCGACCATGGAGATTTGGGAGGCCATGGATTTTGGAGGAGGGTTAGGAGAAGTTGAACTATTGTACCCCGCAAAAAAATTGGGAGTGAACTAATGTGAAAGGACGGGACGACTGGGAGCGAACTATTGTAAGGTAGGAGACGGGGACGAGTAGGGCGTGCGAACGGCGTGGGGTTGCTGGCTTGCCCGATGGATAAACGGTTGCAAGCCCCCAAAGAGTTCTCGAGAACTATGCGGGGCCCACTAGATGTCATGTCTACTAGACCCATATCGTAGGCCTAACGGTATAGCTTCTACCTATTCGCACGCCATGCCGGCGTGTGGATGTAACTTCACTTAATTCCGTCGAACGTCGCGCCTCCCACGACCTTCGCCTCCCTCGCGCAGTCGCGCCCTTTGAGACTTCGACCGGCTATAAATGAGCAATTTTTTTGCCTTTTTTTAGACAAGCAACTTTTTTGCCTACTCCGCATGCATGATACTCCCCCTGGTCCTTTTTACTCCCGTCAACCGTTTGCAAAGTGTTTGACCAAATTTATACTTTTTTGAACACCACCTTATATTAATTAACCAGCCACACCAGTACACTCATTCGATACAATATTCACCACATAGGGCGGTACATTATTTACAAGAATTCCATCTAATCTATTGTCAAAGCTATACTTAGCGATTAAGAGTGCCACCTTATTGGCCAAACAGCTAATCCTTGACAATTGAAGATTGTTGATCAACTTCGAGATGCTCAACGCTTTCATCTTCAGGTCATGCATAGCAGACCTGTCATAGTCCCCCGATGCAAGAGACGCTACCACAAAAGCGCAATTAGTCTCTAAAATTACAGGATTATGAAGAGAAATACGTATGTAGGGACCGGCAATGCAAGCCCGAAGCTCCGCTTCCTCCATGCTTTGATAGGCATCAATGAAATCCCACGACCAATTTTTTACTAAAAATATCAATACCTACAATACTGATTATAATGAGTATAAGAACTACATTTTATAATGAGTGTAAAAATATTGATTTGACATTGTGAATGTTGACACATTTTTCTATAAGTCTGGTGAAAGTAGAGGTACATTGACTTCAGACAAAACTTAAATGCACAATGCAGACTAGTTCCTCCGTCCAGGTGCGTGCCATGTCCTATCTTGTCATCACAAAAAGGTTAGCTATTAGAGTACCACTACCTGCCTTCTAGTTTAAAGGGCTCGATTCAAAAATTTCACCTACTCTTAGCAAGATAGTAGAGTCGGTGGAATAGTTTTTGAAGTCTCCAAAAGTACTCCACTAGTGCTGTCGTTCTTCACAAAAAAATGTGTTTACCAATGCATGCATGAACACTAGTTACTCTAACCCCCCTCTCTTCTTTAATTCTTTGCCACATCAGCATGTTTGCTATTCCCGTGTGCATGATACCAGCTAAGATACCACCATTATGGCCAGCCTTAATCATCGCATGCAATAATTTAGTGCACCTTGAAATATGAACATGTGTGGGGCGTGTATGTTTTTAATGACTTGAGACTATACCTAGCCCCACATGCAAGATGACTTATTATGCACTATTCCCCATACCTGCAGGAAGCCCGTTCATCTCCAAATCTTTTCCTCTCCATGTGTGGAAACAATATGCCTGCCAAACTCTCCTTCTCCCTCCAGCGGTCCCACCACTACACCCCGGGTGAAAAAAATCTGCATGCATGACTCTCCTCCCCCCATGCTCGTCCAATCCGTTGTGACCAGCAATATTTCCACCCCTTCGCTCCCCCGTAATTTACTCCAGCAAATATGCCCACGTAGCTGTTATTTAACTGCAGGTGCATTGGGTCACTGACATATGGGCCCAACAGGGGTCTGGCCCACATGTCAGTGACGCAACTGGACCTGCAGTTAAGTCAGTGTAGCTCAGTCCATATCTTACGTAGGTGTGCCATTGCTCGCTATAAATATTGCGCCTCCCACGACATCGCTATCTCCTCCCCCTCACGTTCACGTTCATCGCTATCTCCTCCCCCTCCCTCTCACGTTGACCACCATGGCATCGCCCCTCCCAAGCCCTAGGATCCCCTCGCTGCACCACGCGGACGGTCACGCGTCGTCATTCCGTTCCTCGCTGCCACTAGTCGAGGAGGACGCATCGGTGTTCCGCTCCTTGCCGCTACGCGACGCGTCGTCGTTCCGTTCCTCGCTGCCACTAGTCGAGGAGGACGCGTCAGCATTCCGCTCCTCGCTGCCACGTGACGCGTCGCCGTTCCGTTCCTCTCCGCCACTAGTCGAGGAGGATGCGTCAGCGTTCCACTCCTCGCCCCGACGCGTCAAGGTGGACGCGTCGGCGTTCCCAATCTTACCAGCACGTGCGCCGGAGGACGCGTCGGCTCCCCGCTACAAGGAGAAAGCCGCGCCGCCCGCCGAGCCCCCCAGCCTTGAGGAGCTTTGGAAAGAAATGGATGTCGCCTTGTGGGAGGCTTTGCCTCCAGCAGAGCACGCCAAAATAGAGGCAGAGAAGAAGGCCGAGGAAGAGAAGCGCACTGCGGAACAAGCTGCCTGGGAGGCCTATGCCGCGTCCGAGAGAGTCAGGCAATTGGCTCTTTGGCACAAGGCTCGTGCGAGGGCCGTGAGGGTGGCGGAGGACGCCCGTGCCGACGCCCTGAGTGAAGTCGGGCCCAAGTGCCTCATCTATGCTTGGTGGTACCTGGACCGGGTGCACGCGTCGAGCGAGGAGGAGTACCTGTTGGCGCCCGATCACCACACCGGTGAGATCGCGCTCGCCCACCGGCAAGCCGCCAATCAGCACCTCATGAGTTGTGAGGCTAAGGAAGAGGCGTTGTGTCGGTGCGCTGGGAAACGGCCGTGCACCAGGGCACTCGTGGCGTGGCGCAAGCGCTCCTGCGAGCGCCGTGGCTTTTAGGAGGAGTATAATTTTTTTTCGTAAGGCGATCTCATTAGTTTTGGGACACAAATGATAAATCCCGAACGTTCAGAAATTTTTAGCGTCCTTAATTAAGTATGTAAAAGGGAAAGTTTGGAAACCTTGTGTATTCGTACGCATTTTGCAAGTATGTGCATATAGCACAAACTTCACTATATACTATCGCACTACACGTCTCTCTCGATATATGCTTGCAGATTGTGCTACTCCCTCTGTCCAGGTCAATAAGTCATCTTTGGTTGTGCACCGTGACCAAGAAGGAGGGAAGACTTATACACCTAGACGGAGGGAGTACTACTATTACTTATGTATGTGCAAATGCGTGTTTTAACGTTAGGATGCGGTTTTTGTAAAAGTAGAAAAACAACACTAGTCAAGCTTCTGAAACGATTCAATGCAAAACAAATGCAAAAATGCTCGTTTGATTGTTTACTTTTAGCTTCCTTCTCTGTGGTTATTTCTCTGTTGTACCTTGTACGGAGTATCTCACTGGTTGGAAAGGCATGCAAATTCCCAAACCGCTTCCTACACCCTGTATCGAATTTTTTGCCTAGCAAGTTGTGTCATGCAATTGGAATTCCAACTTGAGTACTACTACTAGTAGGAGTACCAGGGGCCAGTTCTTTTAGGCTTCTAGATTAGTAATCCCATAACTACTACCTCCGTCCTGGTTTATTGGTCCCCATTGTAATCTGTGTCAAATTTTGATCATAAATTTAACTAATGAAATGTTAGTGCATGTGACATGCACTACTCCATCCGTCTAGGTGAGTAAGTCCTCTTAGGCTGTGCACGATGACCAAGGAGGAGGAGAAAACGAGAAATGTTAATGTTTATTTGCTAATTAATAATATTGCATGCAATGAACTAACCACTGCATGTCATGTTTGATATCTCAAGTCATTAAAAGCATGCACACTCTTTATCTCTTATTGGTTGATATGTCAAGAAACAAGAAACGAGGTAGAAGTTAATCCACCGCGCCTAAGCGTTTCAGGATTATTTGGTTTTCGTAAGATGACTTACACACCTAGACGGAGGGATTACAAGGGCGAGGAATAAACCAGTTAAATCTTTGGTCAAAATTTAGCACAAATTACAATGGTGAGGAATAAACAAGGACGAAGTAGTAGTTTAGAAGCCCAAATAAATGAGTGAGGCGCCTTATTGTTACTCTGCACTGTGACTAGTCTTGTGGGAAAAGCTAGGGAAGTCGCCAAAAGAACTGGCCCTAGGAGTAGTAGCTAGGGATCGAGTGTGCGAGATGAACCGGAGAAAGTAAATGCAGAGAGATGAGATGCAAAAAGATGGAGGGATGTAATGGTTGCTTGTCCGTTTATTTTACCAGGCCACTTATTACTGAGAGTGGTTGGGTTTTGTGATATGACGGCTTTACTGCCGTGCCACGAGCAGGGTGAGAGGTGAGACTCCCGTGCAGCGCCACCCTCTACACATGTACTACATTGGTTGTGGTTTATTAGTCCCCCATTGAATTTGACTGAAGATTTAACAGACAAAATGTTAGCGCATGTCAATAAAAACTATATCGTTGGATTCGTATTTTGAACATAGTTTTGAATGATATAATTTTAGGTGACATGCATCAGCATTTATCATACTATATATAATGTTAGTTCAATTTTTGGTTGTACTAATCTATAGTAGTAAGGTGCACGTGCGTTGCACCGAAGAGTGAAATGCATTGATCGGGGAGTTGTTTATTTTGACAAAGGATGTGGGGGTCATCTCATGTGTAACGGGTATGGATAGGTTTCTTCGAATATTATTTCATCTCTAGAGCTCACAAACATCCGGGTGAAATAGATAAAAATGTATCTTTTGCAAACAAAAGCGTTCAACTGTTCAACCTGCATCCAAAACTTGTGAAAAAATAACACTTATTGTGCTTTGCTAGAAATGATCTTTAAGAATTAGTTTTTGAGTATCGATTGTTATACATGTTGGCTACAGATGACATGGCACTTTCTTATAGTCAACAGTTGGCTATACTATTAAGTAACATTAACCATGCCCTTATACACCTAGACGGAGGGATTAAATTAGGATGACTTGCAAGCGGGTAGAGGAGATGTAAGAAATGGTTCATCGTAAGTCTTTCACCAGTACTGTAATAAAAATTCATACATGGAAGATTCTAGACTAAACCATAAACGGATACACTTTTATTCATGCGCGATACTCCAATAGAGCAAGATCCTGCATGGAAGTCTCCATATGCTTAGACAGCGGATTACATTGAGCGAAGACTAATGATCAACATTTAACTTGATAATGTGTATGTCTAGGTGAACCTCCTTGGAGTCCCCGTGCACCGCGTCGGCGGGTAAAGGATGCCATGAGTTTTCCAAGTCCACATTGGCGGGATAGTCCCAACTCCCAGAGTCCAAGTCCGTTCGATGAGGTCGGTGTCGCCGCCCACGCGACCCGAAGGGGTAGTAACACTGACAACGCACCCGTACATCGGCCTCGTGTCAGTGTCAGCGTCAGCGGCGGCGCCCCTGACGCACATTACAGAGATGGGGTGGCGGACTGCGCGGGCCTCGCCGGTGCCCACGATCAAGAGGAAGACGCTGCCGTCCTCCTCCGAGACTAGCAGGCCGCGGTGATCCTCCAGCGACTCCGGCATGGTGAACGGGTAGCACATCTCGTACTTGATGTTCTCCGCCAAGGGCCAGCAGTGACTGCTGCACGCATCCGTGAGGTGATGCACCATGTCCGCCGGCGAGCCACAAAACGGCTTCGGGCACTCATAGCAGTGGACGAAGGGCTCCTTGGAGGCATCGACCAGGCCGTCCATGAAACGAGTGGCTGTAGGGGACGTTGCGCCAGTTGAATATATGAGCAAGTTACTGCGAGATTTAATCCGAATAAGCACGAAATAAATCATGATGGCTATAACAGAGATGAAACTAATCATTTGGACTAGCATAGTAATAGGATACAGAGTAGAAACATGAATTCTACGACGATTTCGAACAAGAAGGACAGAAACACATACGGTGCAACGGGAGCAGCACCGTTGGCGTTGAGGTTGTCGCCCATGTCCAAACACCACGCAAACACAGTCTTTGAGCACGGTTCGTAGTCGTTCCATGCTCGGGCATTGAAGTTTGTAACTATTTTAGATTAGAATATACTACTCCTCCGGTGCTAGTAGTAGAGCAGAGTCCTACTCTACTACTCTACTCAAGCAAGTTAGGGCATAGCACTGTAGGGAGTACCAGTACTGTGATCACTCAAGCAAGTTGTCCAGCATTGACATGACCCTACGCTGCTGGTATGTGTCTCATAAGTCAAGTGGCGTGTTGTAGTCATCATCACCTGTCCACTTCCCGCAGCACATATTTGCTTCTCCATCTTTGTCCGCACATAATCTCGTCCAATCTTCCATCCCCGCTGAGGCGCCTCCCCCCCCCTCGTCCGAAACCCAAGCACTAACAATGGCAGAACCGAGCAGCATCCACCGAAAGAGTGGCTGGAATTCGCTCCCCACAAAGGTAATCAAGCTCATTGTTTCGCGTGTGGACAATCTCAGTACCATGCCGCTCGCCGCGTGCTTGTCGGGGCTGTACCGTTTACTCAAAGCCCTCAGGACGGAGCTTTTTAAGCCAGCTCCTTGCTTGCTGATGTCGCCTGATCTTCAGAAACGGCGTGTCACGCAGCATAACGATCATAGGGCGGTGAGCATCAACCCCCTTGACTGCGATACAATCAACTACATTAACGGTATGTAATGGGTCGGCATGAACTTGTCTTGGATGGTGCTCGTCGACGGTCGCGGTAGCTGGATGCTTGTGGAGGTCTACACCCGGCGATTGATCCCCCTTCCTTTGATTAACACTGGACTGCTTTGGCACCGCGGCCCAGAATACTCAGAATCTTACAATAACCAACGTGATACCAAGTTTGATTTGCTCAAGGTTGTAATCTGCCAAGTGCCCAGATGATCTGCGAATTATAAAGACTTCAGGCTAATTGCGTTCTTCAACCGCAGTCTCGCCTATCTGATAGGTCACTGCGATAAGTGGATAAATCTGCACGTCCATCGCAGGATCATACATCCTCCATGGTTCTCTGATGCCATTGAACACAAGGGCTTCATATACGCTGTTGACTCCTTCTATGGCTGGACGTATTGCTGGCCTACTCCAGTCATCGCTACAAACGGCTGTTACAGCAGTATTTTACTTTCCTATGATATCATGATGGCTTGCTTATATTACTGTCAACATTTGCTGAAAAAACATTCATGCTCATAACATGTTGTTCTTAAGATTGACTAAATCAAGAGCCCTTTTTTATTTGACTCCAACTTGATATGATGTTGTAGGCCGTCTGCTGTCCCTACCCTTCCTAATCACAGAACCTTTCAAAGAAAAGCGACATGGCAGTTGCAGGTGGTTCCTGGCTCGATCAGACGACGGCGAAAGATTGATGATCGTTCGCACGTACCGGACGTGTTGTTTCACGGAATACAATCACAGTCACTGCAATGTCTTTGAGCAGGATCCCAGCTTCTCTGGGCCTTCAGGAATTTTTGGTTGGAGGCTGGTAAGTAGCCTTGGTACACGCTCTCTGTTTGTCGGACCGAATTATCCGATTAACCAGGAGATAACCGATGGCAAGGATCATGATGGCAGCACGCTTTCGTTCATCAGGCAAAACTGTGTGTACACAGCATACCATGCGTCTCTGCTTGCACCATACCCTGATATGTGCCGCCACGCTCTGCAGCCCAAAGTAGGAGAGAGGGTCACAAGTATCAGACTTCGACCTGCTGACTGGAGTTTCCCCCGTCAGGCACCCATCTGGTTCAAGCCGTCAACCAATCTCCACGGCTTAATAAATAGTAACGTCTTACTGAGCCAGTTAGTTAGATGCGTACACTTGGTGTAGTAGGATCTTTATTTAGTTTGATGCATACACTTGTTATTTTTTGGTAGCCCTTTTGTAATGATGGCTGATGTTTGGTTTGGAAGAGAGAGCTGCGTCTTCACTATTCTGGCCTGCTTACTGCTTCTGTTGCACCCCCAGCCCTGGTTGCTGTTGCTGCTATTTTCAATGTACAATCAGTAGTATATTTCGTCTATTGGTTGAATAAATGTGTTGTTAGAAAGACAAACACAATGTGTTGTAAGTCGTTGCATGGTTCGATCCTTTAGTGCCCCGTACGGTACGTAGCGCATACTATTTTTCGTACGAAACACATTTTCCACTTGTTGATAACATGCAGCCCACTGATGAAGGCCCAATAGAGAAGCCCATAATTAACTGGAAGGGAGGCTCTCACATGAATCCGTCCCAGGTACATGCTCATGGTCCCCTAAACATAAATAAGTAAATAAATAAAGCTAAATGCTCATGCACCAGTTCTTTGGGAAAATAGGTAGCCCAGTATTTCTTTTTGAAGAATACCCAAGCTAGGCCTATTTGTTTCTCCGAATTACTGGGCTACAAATCTTTCAAGACGAGGAGCGATGCATTCCGGCCTGGCTTAAGAGTATGGTCAATGTCTGTTAAAAGTAATATCAAAAGGGGTTGAAAATTCCAAATAATTTATAGCAAATGGGATATAAGTTTCTTTTTTTGTTTTTGTTCTTCACTAATATCTTATACGTATTTCATTGGATTTAACATGACATAGTACTAATTTATTTTTAAATTTGTTTTAGTATGGCTATTAATTTTTGGATTAAGAATATTTGGTTCCCCAGCAAAAAATTGTGAATTTTCAAAATTTCCCACATATTTAGTTAATTTTTTGACCCTGGCACTGACCAGAAAATGGCCAGCAATTCTAAAAATGGAAAACGGGCTGCAATAAATTCCATATGAATTAGAAAATGAGTAAAAATTATAAAAATAATAGCAAATGGGCTGTACATGCGACAGATTTCGAGGCTGACTTGTTTACGCAATGCTTTGTCAGTGAACACATGATTCTAGCAGCAGTGACTGTTGGATGTCCATCCAACGGCCGACGTGCTTCTTCAATCTCTGATCTTCCTGCTCCAGCCGCCTAAACTAGCGCCGGCGGGACTGCCTGCTCCCTCCTCTTGTGGCCCGCTGTGATGCCACGCAGGCTTCCCCGACCCACCCTACTCCCTCCGCTGGCCTGGCCACATGCAATCAACTGCCTCCTTATTATGCGAAACAAAAATGATTCCTCCCACTGACATCTAGGACACACCGGTTGGGAGGCTGACCTGTGGGCCTACTAAGTTGACGCGTACGCAGGGCTTGTCAACTTAGTCAACAAACGATTCTAGCAGTAGTAACCGTTGGATTTGAATCGAACGGTCCTGCTGCTTCTTCAATCACTGCTCTTCTTGCACCAGCCGCCCAAACCAGCGCCGGGGAGACCGCCTACTCCTGCCTCCAGTGGCTGGCTGTGCTGCCGTTGAGGCCTCATCGCTCCCTACTACTCCCACCGCTAGCCAGGCCCTGCGGCGACGGCAGCCACACACCGCAGCCGAACCAGTGAACCCTCGTACTCCTCTCCGCGTGGGCATCCACTACCGTGTCTTCCTCGGCTCCGTGTCGGCCCCTTCCTAGGCCTCGCCATCGTCCACCGCCTTGGTGCTCTCGGCGCGGCATGGTCAAAGTGGTCAACGACATTCCATCGGAAGAGTACTGTACGTGGAGAGGCTGACAGCTGGGTCCACGGCCACATCCCAGTTTTTTGTGATTTGCCAAGTAAGTCGCTTTGTTAGGCCTGTTGGGCTGCAAATCTTTCAAGACAAGGACAGCTTTCATTCGGCTGGCCGAGAAAATGGCCCATCAGTAATGAGAAATGGGATGTACATTTTTAAAACACATCAAACCAGCAATTAGTTTCAAATATCTTTTTTTCATTTCGAGATTTTAAATTACATTAATTTTTATGTGTGGAGAATTTTTTGGATTTTTTATTGACATACATTTATTTTTAAAATCAGTTTGAATGTGAGTAAAAATTTCAGGATTAAAAACAGTTCGGACCGCACCGAAATATGCAAAATTTCGTACAATTTTTTAACCGAGGCCACAATATGGGCTGTAATGCTAACAAAAAGAATATGGGCTCCAAAAAACCTTAATAATTAGCAAATGGGCTGTAAATTATTAGAAATAATGGCAGATGGGCTGTATGCTGTTTTCCGCAGATTTGAGGCTTTCCTAAAAAAAGGTTGATGCACAAGCAGTGACTGTTGGATGGCCATCCAACGACCGTCGTGCTTCTTCAATCTCTGCTCTTCCTGCTCCAGCCACTCAAACAAGCACCGGCGGGACTGCCTGCTCCCTCCTCCCCGCGGCCGGCATCAGGGACCCACTGAAAGGGCCTCTGTATTTCGCGAAAAAAACGTTAGCGCCGCTGACAGCTCAGACCCACCAGCTATATCTTCGCACGCAAGGAAGTGCCTCCTTATTACGCACAAAAAATGAATAATCCCCCTGTTAGCTGGGACCCAGTATAGTGGCAGGCTGACTTGTGGGCCTACTAAGCTGACGGGGACGGAGGGCTTTGTCAACTTAGTCAATATGCATGATTCCAGCACCAGTGATCATACGATGTCCATCCAACGGCCGTAGTGCTTCTTCAACCTCTGGTCTTCTTACTCCAGCCGCCCAAACCAGCGCCGGTCGTGCCTCGTGCTCCTGCCTCCCGTGGCCGGCTGCGATGCGGCGGAGGCCTCACCTCCCCCTACTACTCCCAACGCTGGCCAGGCCATCCCTCTACTCACCCACACCCCATGTTATTCTGCGGCGACGGCAGCCTCACACAGTAGCGAACCAGTGAACCCTCGTACTCCTCTACACATGGGCATCCACTGCCGCGTCTTCCCCGGCTCCGTGTCGTCCCCTTCCTAAGCCTCGCCGTTGTCCACCGCCCTGGTGCTCTCGGCGCGGCGTGGTCAACGTGGTCAATGAACGGCTTCCATCGGACGTGGACTGTACATGGAGAGGCTGACATCTGGGTCCACGGCCGCAGCAAGGAAGTGCCTCCTTATTACGTGCAAAATAATTATTCCTCCACCTGACAGTGGGGACCCACCGGACGGGCCAACATATTTGGCGAAAAATGTTTCCCCCCTGACTATTGGGACCCACCAGCTACATCTTCGCACGCAAGGATGTGCCTGACAGTCGGGACCACCTGGTCGAAGCGTATGTAGCGTTGTCATTCTGCTCGTGAACGTGTACGTACATATATACTGGTGGATATAGAGGCGCACACGTGTCGTAGTAGAGGCGCGCAAGTAGCATGTACACGTACGTAGAGCGGCCAAGGTGCAAGAAAGAAAATACGGCCACGTATGTGTACATACGGGCGGGGTCTCGAACGCCTACTCGCGCATACGTACGGCCAGGGCTCATGTACATGGCTGGGTCGGAACGGAGAAACAGCGTCGTCGTCGTGTTCATGGGGAGGCAACAGAATGTGTTGTGTTCATGGGGAGGCAACCGAATGCATCGTGTTCATGGGGAGGCAACAGAATGCGTCGTGCTCATCGAGACGCAATGGAACGCGTGGGAGCCAACCGGCTGGGTCAGAACGGAATGCGTGGTCGTGTTCATCGGGAGGGCTTGGGCAGAATAGGCGATGGAAACGAGGCCTGGCGTACCACAAAACGGAGGAAACGGACCTCCTACATTCGGAACGGGGTCCTATTGATCAGGATGGGTGTGGCATACCGCAAAACGGAGGAAACAGACCTCCTACGGTCGAAACGGGGGTCCTGTTGATTGGGAGGGGTGTGGCGTACCGCAAAACGGACAAAACGGACCTCCTACGGTCGAAACAGGGGTCCTATTGATCGGGAGGGGTGTGGCGTACCGCAAAACGGACGAAACGGACCTCCTACGGTCGAAACGGGGGTCCTGTTCATCGGGAGGGTGTGGCGTACCGCAAAACGGGACTCCACAGGATATTGTTCATCTCCACTGTCAACCTCCTCCAGCCTCCACGGGCTACCGTCGACCTCCTCCAGCCTCCACGGGCTCCTGTTCATCCAGCCTCCACCGTGCACTACTCCAGCGGCTACTGTTCAACCACCCCTCCACGGGCACCCCTCCACCATCTACTGTTCATCCAGCCCTCCACACCCCGGGGTCCTGTTCAACCATCCCTCCACGGGCACCCCTCCACCATCTACTGTTCATCGAGCCCTCCACACCACTGTGTCCTGTTCATCTAGAGGCAATGCCACCGCTCACTATTCATCCAACCCCCGGCAACGCTCACTTTTCATCCAATCGATCGGCTTCAGTTAGCAGCAGTAGCGAAAGAATCGCTCGATCGGGTTCAGTTAACATCCATCGATCGATCGCTCTGGTTCAGTAACGCGTAGCCTGCATTGCAATCGCTCCGGTTCAATTAGAGCCCAACGCCTCGCTCGGGTTCAGTTAGAGCCAATGCCTCGCACACACGCGCGTACGTGTACGAGAGAAACGCGCATCGCTTGACCCTCGACCTCCCACCGTAACCGGGAACTTCCCAAAACTTTCCTCCCCCTCGCTTCTACCATGGTTTTTTCTGTCATGGACGGCCCAAGGAATGTCATGCAGCTGCGTCTCCGGCCTGCCCAGGACGAAAAGCCCATTTTCTATCATGATTTTTTGTCATAGAAGTAGGAGCCCACCACATCTATGATGATACCGGGTTTTGTCACAATTATCGTCATAGAAGTGTCATATGTATGACAATTTTTTTTTCGTTTGGCCCAAAATGTCACGGATGTGTCTTTTTGTTGTAGTGCACACTCCGGCTTATGGCTCAAGACCTTCAATGTGAAGCCGAAGACGATCGAAGGTGCCATAATAAGCAAAGGCACCGATGCTCTATAGCCAAAGGGTTCCTTCTCGGAGGTGTCCAACTTATGGCAGCGGGAGTGGTTTACATCACAGCTCCCTGAGGTACAAAGTGGGTAGCTGCCCCCGCCTTCCGCTCGAGCCCCCCGCCGCAACTGGCGTCATGGGTCAACAAGGTGCTAGACTGGGGGCCAGTTAATGACGTGTTGCCATTGCAAAGTCGCATCCGAGATCTCCTCAAGAGGGATGTCAGTCCTGTCAAGCTAATGCAAGTTATGCTAGTTCGTCGGGTCCTGCCGTGTCAATGTCGATCTCTCCGTATGTGGGAGTTCAACCCGGAAGGACCGCGAACTATTCAGCACTTCTTCAGCATTGCGCTTGAAGGGATGTATGGATTGTTCTTCGGATCACGAATAAAGTGTCCGGACACCACCGAGGATGCGGGTTTCAACTGCAACCGTCTAGATACCCACGTAAGTAATTCTGCAGCCGAACATGCTGTCTTTTTATTTGATACAACATCATTATGAAAAAAAATCGCTCTCAGCCAAAACTGGATAAGAAAGGCGGAGAGGATCAGGTGTTCGGCCCCCCTTCCCGAAGGCTCACCGGATCCTGTACTAGCCAGGATGCTTGAGCACGCACCTTATCAAGTGCCATCAGGGGAAGATAAAGGGAGGAATAAAGAAGCCGAAAGCGGGCTTCATGCATTACTCATCCAAACCGGAGGAATTAGTGTCTCCGCGAAGGAGGATAATCGGGGAGAAGAATCTAGAATCCCCTCTCCCCAAGGAAGGAAAAGGACCACCTTTGAAGACTTGGAAACGAAGGTTTCCAAATGAGGGAAGAAACCTTCGCCAGGGGGCCCTGCCCCGGAGGCCGTCCTTACCGCACAGCGCCCGCAAGGGGGCCAGCCCTCCACTGAGCTGTAAGTGGACAAGAGTACTTTGGTGAATATATCCTAGTTTATCTCCGAGGACAATAACCGAGACATATATCTTGTAGTCCGGCTCGTAGCCCTTCTCGACCGAGTTCGTCTTCGGGGGATCTTCTTCCAGAGATGATGGAGGGCGAAACGCCTCCCCCTGTCTCCCCGCCTCCTGGGCCGGACAACCCTGAGGTGTCATCATGGAGGATTTCTCCTGATCCGCCAAGGCCAGAAGGTAACCCTTTGGCCACCCGAAGTCTGGAGTATTCGGCTCCTAAGGGGACCAACGGAAAGAGTATGGGACTGTCCGGTGCACAACCGGACGCACTGATGGGTCTTTTGGAGCAAGCGGCTATCTCAGAGGCGCATCGTACTTTAATGGGTACGGTGGTTGAGAGGATTTCATCCGCCAAAACTGGGTTGCATGAAGCTTTTACGAGCCTGCTAAGAGGCTTTAAGGTACGTAAAGTAATATATATATATATATTTTGACGGAACCGCACATGCTAGGTGTGCTCTATATAGATAGTAGCCCCTGAGACTGTGGTTGCTGTCCAGAGGCGGCAAACAGAGGATCATAGTCCCAGGTAATGATCACGCTGCTTTCATGTGCAGGCGGCTGAGGGTCCGGTGGCTGGGCGGACTGCTGAGTTTGCCGGACTGAGGCGGCAACTTGACGCAGCAGATGCCGACATTGCGCTTGTGAACAAGCGGCTTGACGAGGCACAGGATATGCATTTTTGGGTGGTCAACAAATATTAAGAGGAGCACGATGCTAGTATCTATAATATGCTGTGACTGCAGATGGAGCTGCCGCCGTGGAGACCCTTCGGGCGGAACTTGCCCGAGCCAAGGAACAAGCCGGGAGAAGTGATGCGGCCGCCCTAAAGGCGGCCGAAGAATTAAGAGCCGAACAGGCTGCTCATCTCCAGAGCGAAGATAAAATAGCCAAGATGGCTGTTGAGCTGAAAGTTGTCGCCGGCCGATATGAGCTTCTTGAAAAGGAAAGCTAAGCGAAAGCGGCTGACCTGAAGAAAGTCGTGGAAGCAGCCAAGGAAACCCGCTCTAAAATCAGAGTGGCGAAGGAGGAGCTCCGTCAAGCCAGAGATATCACGGCTAGGAAGCCCTTTTTGTTGCGGACAAAGTTCGGAGATCCGAAGTATGCCCCTCTGGATCAATTATGGAGTGCTGCAGACGCGTACTTGGACTTGGCAATGAGTGCTCCTGATGCGACTGAGTTTTTCAAAGATCAGAAAGATCATGAAGTGGAAAGATTTTTCTGGTTGTAGTTCAGTGCTCCAACACGTCCGTTGCTGTTAAATGAACAAATGGTCAAGTGGACCGAGCTCCATAGGTTGTCTGGACTTTCCATGAGGTCTGTCGTGGATCATCTTTAGCCGAAGGGACCAAGGCCGAATAGTTATTTTGGTTTAGTGCAACGATTCCTTGGTGTTGTGCCGCATATCGACGCTGTAAACAGGTCGGCGTGCATAGAGGGTGCACGGATGGCTCTTGCCCATGTTAAGACATACTAGGCAGAGATGGAGGCCACCGCTATTGCAACCCGGGATCCGGCCGTAGGCCAGGTCTCGGCTGAGCACTATTTTGAAGAAGTCCTAGAAGGCAATCGTTTAATAGAGGCTCGGTGCTCGAAGAGTATCATGTTCGAGTGACATGTATCCCAATTGTAAAAACAATGCTATTTGGATTATAAAGGCTGTGTTTATACTTTTGCCTGAAAGTATTATGATGCCTCCTGTGCAGCCGTTTATATATTTATATAACCCGAAAGTTTGCAGTCGTCGGCTTCAGCCCCCACGCACATAATGCGGGGGTGTTCAGAAAAGCGCGTATTCACACTTGACCCAATGTCTTGGTCCATTAAGGAGGTGATAGCGCGGCGAACAAGGCAATCAGACTATATAGCTTTAACACTTTCACTTAGCCATAGGAGTTTGACGGTGGGGCTACTATATAGCCCCTGGTACTTCCGCGCTCATCCGAATACGGTGCGCATACATACATGACCGAGAAACTGGTCCTTCGTTAATGCGCAGGAATCATGAAGATTCCGCTGCGTCATCGAGTGGTTGACCAGTCTCGCGCTTTATCATGACAGACAGTTTTCGGCTTTCTCTACTAAGGTGCTCATCCAGATGAACCAGGGCACAATCGCAGTAGTTCTCCCGGTGCCACCTTAGCCGATAGAGCGGAACATAAGGTAGCAAAACACGGGAGCCGGGCAAACCCAACTATTGACCAAAGACATGATTCGGAGCTGATGCATATAAGGCCAAACTCGCGACGTCGAACACTCCCTAAGGTATTCGGACTTTACAACATATACTGGGCTGAGTAACGCCCTCAATAATGAGCCCTGAATTTCCAGGTACTTGCATTAGTCTGACGTGACGGAATGCCAACAACGCCAGCATCCCTTTCGGTTGTGTTGAGTATTCGGAGGGAGTGAAGCAACAAGAGACAGTAAAAAGGTTTACGCCGGGTCTTAATCTAAAAAGAAGCCTTTGAGCGGGACCCTGCTGCATGTCTGTGCCTGTGTCTCCATTGTGCCGTATCCTGGAAGGGTGTAGCACGATGACCATCTGTAAAAGAGAAAAACCTAGGTGAAAGTGTTCGTGCGAAAAATTGGTTATTCTTAATGAACCATTAAAATGCAATCTAAATAGGGTCAAGCCAAACTGTAGCCCTTTTTACATGCGGGAAGCTCCTAGCACCACCAACGGGGGTATATCCATCAACCCAATCTCAGGTTTATCTGAGCTGTTACAGCTAGTGGTGTGCCGGACTCGTCTAACCGTGTCCGCGGTATTGACGACCGATCATTTATTCTGGTTGGAGAGGCTGTTCAGTGATTGGCTGCTAGAGCTGCCACATATTCCTTCGTACGTGAGGAATGCTCTGTGTTTCCTCTAACTATGATGATGTCACATGGACCGGGCATCTTAAGCTTAAGATAAGCCTAATGCGGTACTGCATTAAAACGAGCGAAGGTTGTTCTTCCGAGTAGTGCGTGATGGCCGCTTCGGAATGGAGCGATTTCGAAGGTTAATTCTTCACTTCGGAAGTTGTCGGGAGAACAGAATACAACCTCTAGTACTAGAGAGCCCGTGCAGTGGGCCTTTGGGCCTGGTATTACTCCTTTAAAGGTAGTATTGCTTTGGCTAATTATTTTCGGGTCTATCCCCATTTTGCGGATGGTGTCCTGATATATCAGGTTAAGACTACTGCCGCCATCCATAAGGACTCGGGTGAGATGGTATCCGTCAATTATTGGGTCTAGCACCAAGGTAGCTGATCCTCCGTGGCGAATACTAGTCGGGTGATCCCTGCGATCAAAAGCAATCGGGCAGGCCGACCAAGGGTTGAACTTGGGGTTGATGGGCTC
Source organism: Triticum aestivum (assembly GCF_018294505.1). NCBI lineage: Eukaryota > Viridiplantae > Streptophyta > Magnoliopsida > Poales > Poaceae > Triticum > Triticum aestivum. The sequence continues at coordinate 557,115,544 of NC_057797.1, read as the reverse complement.
CACAGCGTATACATCTCGGGATGCGCGTTTCTGCCTCCTCTTCGGTATGTGAGTTGTGTAAATCATGTTCACTGTTTTGACCTTGGGTGGTAATTTTTTTGTCCCCCAGTGTTCGGCTAGCGAGGCTCATCCTCGTATTCTCTTGGTGTCTCCCTCCCCTTGTGTTCGGCGTTTAGCTTGCCGGCCTGCTTGAAGACCCAGCATTCTCCATTGGTGTGATTTGCAGGTTTTTCGGAGGTGCCATGAATCCGACATAATCTGTCTAGAATCTTGTTTAGGTTGGACGGTCCATCTCTGCTGCCTTTGAATGGCTTTTTCCGTTGACCGGGTCGAGAGCCCCTGAATCTGGCGCTTACCGTCATGTTGTCTGGGCTGTCTTCATTTGTTTCGACACTTGCTTTTATTGCGTCATGGTTTCCCGTTGCCATCCCTGACTTCGGATGGGCCTGGGTTGCTGGTGCCACTACGGGCCAGCCAACTGTCTTCGCCCGCGCAAAAGCAGGTCATAAGCCTTGTTAGGGCTGTCATTGTCCTCGGTTTTTCCTGGACGAGGTGTCTCGCGAGCCATTCGTCCCGGACACTGTGCTTGAAAGCCGCTAAGGCTTCGGCATCCGGGGAGTCGATGATTTGATTCTTCTTCGTGAGAAATCTGTTCCAAAGCTTTCGGGCTGACTCTCCGGGCTATTGAATTATGTGACTTAAATCGTCTGCGTCCGGAGGTCGGACATAGGTCCCTTGAAAATTGGCCCTAAAAGAATCCTCAAGCTCTTCCCAGCTTCCAATTGAGTTTTTGGGGAGGCTTTTCAGCCAGTGCCGAGCAGGTCCTTTCAAATTGAGGGGAAGATATTTGATGGCATGGAGATCATCTCCGCGAGCCATGTGGATGTGAAGGATAAAGTCCTCAATCCAGACCCAGGGTCTGTCGTTCCATCGTATGCTTCTATGTTCACGGGTTTGAATCCCTCTGGAAATTCATAATCCAGCACCTCATTGGTGAAGCATAGGGGGTGCACAGCACCCCTGTATTTGGATGTGTCATGGCATTTTTCAGATGGTTGTAGCATTTGGTTTTGATTCCAAGTTGTTATTCGGTCATGATTCTGTGCCACACAAATGGTTGTAGCGTTTGGGCGGCCATGATTCTGTGCCGGAGCGCGCTTCCTGGATCCGTAGATGGACCTCGCCATACCGGCTTTTTTGTGCAGGTCTTCACGTAAAATTGTGCGCTGACTTGTGTGCGACGTCGTTAGCTGCCCTGTCACAGCCACAGGGTGGTCGATCCGGCTGATCGGCCGTTTTATTTTTCGGCTGAATGGGCTCTAAACCTCGTTGTCGAATTTAGGCAGCAGCTTGCGCTTTGGATAGCTCTTTGTGTGGCGACTGTCACCGTACTTTTCTTCAGTGTCAAGCACTTAGTTCCATCTGCTGTTGAGCGTATTCTGCACGACCTAAAGCCTTTGCTTCTGCTTCTTTAGGCTCCTCGTGGTGGCAATAAGCCTTTTATGGAGGTTCTCTTGTTCCAAGTGCCTTTCCGGGATGATGTGTGCATCGTCGTGCAGACTGTTCTCCTCTCCGGAGACATGTTGATGAGCTTTACCGTCAGCGTCGGCGTGATCAGACAGCGGCTCTGTACTATGTTCGCCGTCCACTGGCTCATCCTGCTCCATCACTAGGTCCATGTGGTCGTCGTTTCCTTTGGAGTTGACCGGGGTATTATTCTTTCTTGCGCTGTTATCACTGTTTTTGCTGAGGCGGGAATTGGAGTGGCGCCTACGTCGTCGCTTTGGTTGCTTCTCGAGGGGACTATCCTTCGCTGCATCCTCCCGTTCCTCGTCATTGTTTTCTTTCGGTGTATCCACCATGTATATATCGTGTGATGAAGTGGTTGTCCAGCGCCCTGTGGGCGGTGGTTCATGTTCCTCTCTCGCATCTTCGTCCATACCGTCGATGTCTTCGGAGTCGAAATCAAGCATGTCGGTTAAGTCGTTGACAGTGGCTATTAAGTGGGTGGTGGGTGGGGAACAAATTCCTTTGTCGTCCGCTTCCCACTCGAGCCGGACATAGTTCGGCCGAGGGTCTCCTGACAAGGAGAGAGACCTCAATGAATCTAGCACGTCACCCATGGGCGAGTGCTAAAAAATATCTGCGGAGGTAAACTCCATGATCGGTGCCCAATCAGATTGGATAGGCATGAACGCAGGCGGTTCGGAGCCTTTGGCCGGGGACAAATCCAAGGGTCCAGTAACACAGGTCTCATAGGAGGTGAAGTCAGTATTCGGCTCTATCGCCGTGGAGTGTGCGGCCTCCGTGCCGCGGTCCATCCACTCGTCCTCGGATGGCACGATCTGCTCCGGATTGAGGGCCGGAGTAGCCGCAGGTGCGATCTCCCGAACACCGTCCGATGGCAGAGCTAAGTCATACTATTCGTGACTGTGCGGCGCGCCTGACATGAGCCCGAATTCGTCAAAGATCAAGTCTCCGCGGATGTCGGCACTGTAGTTCAAGCTTCCAAATCTGACCTGATGGCCAGGGGCATAGCTATCGATCTGCTCTAGATGGCCAAGCGAGTTGGCCCGCAGTACGAAGCCGCCAAATACGAAGATCTGTCCGGGGAGAAAAACCTCACCCTAGATCGCATCGTAGCCGATGATCGAAGGAGCCATCGTGACGGCACAGTGGAACTCTCAATGAAAGCACCAATGTCAGTGTCAAAACCGGCGGATCTCGGGTAGGGGTTCTCGAACTGTGCGTCTAAGGCTGATGGTAACAGGAGGCGGGGGACACAATGTTTACCCAGGTTCGGGCCCTCTCGATGGAGGTAATACCCTACTTCTTGCTTGATTGATCTTGATGATATGAGTATTACAAGAGTTGATCTACCACAAGATCGTAGAGGCTAAACCCAAGAAGCTAGCCTATGATTCTGATTGTTCTTGTCCTACGGACTAAACCCTCCGGTTTATATAGACACCGGAGGGGGCTAGAGTTACACAGAGTCGGTTACAGAGAAGGAGATCTACATATCGAAATCGCCAAGCTTGCCTTCCACGCAAAGGAGAGACCCACCCAAACATGGGATGAGGCCTTCAATCTTGTATCTTCATAGCCAACAGTCTGGCCAAAGTATATAGTCCGGCTGTCCGAGGACCCCCTAATCCAGGACTCCCTCAGTCTACACTTGGGGAAGTTGATACGTCCATTTTGCATCATGTTTTTATGTTGATATTTATTGCATTATGGACTGTTATTTCACTTTACTATACAATTCTTATGTCTTTTCTCTCTTATTTTGTAAGTTTCACATGAAGAGGGAGAATGCCGGCAACTGGAATTTTGGGCCGAAAAGGGCTATATCAAAGGCATTTTTCTGAACATCTCCAAATGAGCTGAAAATTGACAGAGAATTATTTTGGAATATATTAAAATTATTGGTGAAAGAAATACCAGAGGGGGACCCACTAGGCAGCCACAAGCCCGGGGGGCATGCACCCCGAGCTCGTGGTGCCCCGGGCAGGTGTGACGCCCCCGATTCGACCGTACACTAGTCATTCACGCAAACGTGTACGATCAAGATCAGGGACTCACGGGAAGATATCACCACACAACTCTAGACACAAATGAAATAATACAAGCTTTATATTACAAGCAAGGGTCCTCGAGGGCTCGAATACAAGCTCGTTACACAAGAGTTAGGGAAAGCAACAAAATCTGAGCACAGACATAAGTTAAACAAGTCCGCCTTAAGAAGGCCAGCACAAAACAACAACGATTGAAGAGGTAAGGCCTCCTGGCTCGGACCTCATAACTACTCCTGGTCGTCGGCGCCTCCATGTAGTAGTATCTGTCGATGGTGGCATCTGGATCCTGGGATCCACCAACTAGTTGCAACAACCGGAAAGAAGAAAAAATGAGGAAATGGGGGGGGGGGCAAAGCAACCATGAGTACTCATCCAAAGTACTCGCAAGCATTAGATCTAAACTAAGTATGCATTAGTATCAAATGGAAGGGTTGTATTTGTGGACTGAACTACAGAATGCCAGAATAGAGGGAAAGGCCTAGCCTATCGAAGACTAGCATCTTCAAGTAGCTCCAAGCATCTTGTAGCATGTAGAAGAGTAAATAATAGCAGTTTATAATTAACAAGCATGTTGTAACATTAATGCCCAGAGATCCTTCCTCGACTCCCTGCGAGAAAGCAATCCCGGGGCCACATATCTCAAGTATCCATTTCTAGTTGTAAAGATTAGGATATAAGTCTGAACGTCCGTTACCATGGACACAACTATTAATAGATAATCTTGCTTGAAGGGGTGCACCACGTTTTCCAACACGCTTGATTACTCTGGCCAGACACACTTTTCTGGGTCAATGCCCTACCTAGAAGATCAACACGTCATATCCCTACCTAGGCTCAGGAGAGAGGTCCCCTCCAGTCTACGTCCTAAGCACTCCGGGGTCTGGGCACATCGCCCGTTGCACTCCGGGTCGTTGCGAGCAGGGCGGTCCCAAGCTCCACCACTACAGGATGGTGCTAGCCCAGCCATGCCGCAATGCTGAACTAGACGTCTGACAAAGCTTTGGCTCATACTACGTGGTCGAGGCCCATAACTATTCTCGTGTGGTGGTTAGTGCATAAAGGCTAAAGGCCAACTCAGAACAAATACCGAAACCATGGTGTATTATTAGCTTGCGGATTAGTAGAGACTCACGATTGTTGTGACCTCATCACCCCGTCTCGTGGACTTACGACAAGGGCCCAGAATGCCCGGCCGTGCCACGTAATTATCTTACAGGTGCTCTCTGGGCCCGCCCGACTTTCAAAAAGGTCGTACTCAGCGGCAGCGTCAGTCAAGAGGTCTACCGTAGAGAAGAGGGGGACGAAACAGTAAATACAGAGCAAACAAGTGCAATACTAAGCATGACAAGGCAAAAAGCAGCGCTAGGGGTGTTCTAATGCAGGGCTACACGATACCGACGAATGGGGAAAACATATGGGAAAGTTTTCTCAAAGTTTGACATTTCCGGACAGACGAACCAGGGGGGATGGTTGCATGTTCGCTATGCTAGGGACGTATGGCAAACAAATAGATGACATATCATGTAAAAAAACTTTTTCATCCGAGCTACAAATTATTTTATATTAATGTTCAAAGATTTAACAATATTCTGGAATTATTATTAATTATTAAATTCGATAGAAAAAGAATAATGATGTCAGCATGAGGTTGGAGTGATGTCAGTGGTCAGCTTTGACCTGGTGACCAGTCAAACTAACAAGTGGGTCCTACTGTCATAGACTGAAACCTAAGTAACCGTTTAATTAGGTAATTAGTTAATTAGGTTAATTAACAAGATTAAGTAAAAAATAATTAATTGATTTACTATTTTATATTTTTTTCATTATTGTTTTTGTATTTTTTTAATCTTTCTTTTTTTTACAGAAAAGGGAGCGTGGGCCCCCCGTGTGATAGGCCCAGGAGGCCATATCGGGGCGGGCACGGGCATACGAGTGTGGGTGCCTGGGCGTGGGCGAACCCAACCGGGTGCCGGACAGGGGAGGGCGCCGGCCGCAGGGAAGGTAGCAGGGCCCGCGGGTGGCGGGGCGCCGGCGGCCAGCGGGCGAGGCCACGCAGGGGAGGAGCGGTGCAGGGCAGCAGTGGCTTGGGAGGCCGGCATGGTGGCGGCGGCTGGCTGCAGCGGGCGGTGCCAGCAACGCCAGGCGCGAGTGCGGGGAGGTGCCTGCAGGCGCGCGCGCGGGGCAGGCCGGAATGGCCGGGAGCGTGACCGGACCAGGGGGTGGGGAGATGTGCGCGCGGGCGAGGCGGGATGGGAGCAGGCGGCAGCAGTAGGCGAGCGCAAGAGCAGCCAGGGCAGCGGGCGGTAGGGCTACGCGGGCGCGCGCGCAAACGCAGGCCGCATCCAAAGCGAAGGCGAGGGCGGGACGGGGAGGGGTGAACGAGAGTGGATGCAGGGGAAGGCTGGCCAACTATCGCGGGTCACACGGGTGCGTCGACCATGAGCTCGCCGGGAGCTCAGTCGTGAGGGGTGCGGCGTACGGTGATAAATTAAAAGGGGAAGGAGGGGGAACCGACGGGGAGCTCACAGAGAGCGCCAGGTGAGCTCGGGGAGGGCCGGGACGGTGCGGTGGTGCGGATCCATGGCAGAGGCAGCGATGGCCGTAGTCGATGAAGCCGCCCGATCCACGCGATGCAGGGACTTCGAGCTCGAGGTCGTGGACAAGGAGGAAGTAGCAGCATCGGTCGAAGGGGATCGACGCGGACGGCGTCACCGGCATCCCTTGGCCTCGATCCAATGGCGCCAGAGATGTAGACGAAGCCGACGGGGCTTCTAGACATAACGGTGCGGCAAGTGGTGGCAGGTGTCCACGAGACCGCAATGGTCATGGAGGCGGCGACGGCGGCGGTATGGGCGCCAAAAAAATAGGATGGAAAGCGAGCGAAAGTGGAGAGGGCCGAGTGGAGATGCTAGGGTTCGAGGGCTGACCTTATAGCACGAGGGAGACGACGGATGGCCGACGCGTGTGCGTCGCCGGCAATGGCGCCGGTGGATGAGCGCCAGGGCCACCCCTGCTTTCTGTAGCTCGAGATGGTGGGGGAAAGTGGGGTGTGGGTTGGGCCGAAAGTGCTCTGTGGCCACTAGGGCCCAGACGCACAGTAATGAGGCAGGGCATTTTCTAATTTTTCTTTTATGTATTTAAGTTAGCTACTGTTTCGTATTAAAGTGAGTGACAAAATGAATTTAGTCAATCATGAAATCTGGCACACAATTCAAGAACAACATTGTGGTGTTGCATAAAAAGGTTTTTAGAGCCAGCGGAATTGTTCAATCATTGTTATAAATTGAATAGGTTAATTAATATGCTGCTGTGCCACTTATATTTCCTAGGGATTAAAGGGAGGCGAAATAATGTTGGTTGCCACATGATAATTAGCTTGTGAATATTTGCAACCCAATGGACATTTTTGTTTTGACATTTGAAAATTTTATTTGTTTGACTTTATTTTAAAATTTCAACTGGATTTTCGAACCGATGCGAGTTTATCAAATGTAACCGTGGTGACATGGCATCATTAGTAGAGGTTCATTGTATCTTGATTATCTGGGCATCACAATTCTCCTCCACTGCAAGAAATCTCGTCTCGGGATGTAAAGGGTGGAGTAAGGGGGAAAGACTCGGGAAGGACAGAGCTCAACACAAGATAGGTACCTAGGGCCTATCGCAATTAACGTGGCATATAGGCATCTCTCGAGTTGAAATTCAAGAAAGTCATCGAGAGCAAGGTAAGGAGGTGCAATAAGAAGCTTCAACCGGGTAGGCAATTGTTCGATGTCTAAAACAGAGTGTTAAAGGGGCTCAGAGCATCCAGAATAAGTATTGCATCTGATACCAGAACATATCACAAGGAAGATGGCTCGCGAATTCCATACGAAGCCAAGCGCGAGGGATAACTTAGAAAATAGGGATGTATAGGAGAGTCAGGTTTCGATCCTGTGGAACTGTGGGTTATGGGCCCACCATGTGGGTTAAAAGTAGGAAGGGCGCTGATAGCAAGGCATGTCAGAGCATAGACTATCAGTTATGTTGGCAACAACGTTGGTACCAAGGATGAGGGACGAAGAGAACTCTTTTCCTGCTCGTTAAACGAGGCAGACCAATAGGCAAAGTTCTCGTCCATCGGTGGTTACGGAATATCACCCATAATAGTAACAGAGTCATACTGACCGAGTTGAACACCAAGGCGTTTACATAAGGAGGGAATTATCACTGCTAAAATATGTTAGGTTACAAGAAAGGTAAAACAAAACAATGGAAAGGAAAGTGTAGAGTCAAATCAGTTATCGGTGTCCTCGAGTGTCTAACAACTCAGAATCCATGGAAAATTGGAATCAATGAGAAATGACAGTTGATAAAGAACTGATAAGAAGGTATGTAGTTCCATGATATTCTCGAGATACCAGAGGGTAATACTCGAGGGTTGAGTAGAATAGAGGTTGTATAGGTGAAAAGTTCTGCAGAAGACAAGTACTTTAACATGTCCGAGAAATGGAATCAAAGAAAACAATATGGTCAGAACAACGGTTGCAAAGAACCAAATATAGGTTCCGGATGAACTTATCACAAGGGGAATATAATTATAACAAGCTTCCATGATAAGTTCCACATCGGGTCCATGGGCATGAACACAAAGGTTCAAGGTCGACTCCCACTTCTCTAATGCACAACTTTCCATTCACTTCTCGCATCCGAAGAGATTGTAGCGTTAAAAAAATTTCCTGACAAAAAGCCAGGAGTATCACTACAAAAAAAGACACATCTGTGACATTTTGGGCCGAACGAATTTTTTTATGTCATACATATGACACTTCTATGACGATAATTGTGACAAAACCCGTTCTCTCATACACGTACGCGCGTGTGAGCGAGGCGTTGGCTCTAACTGAACCCGAGCGAGGCGTTGGGCTCTAACTGAACCCGAGCGAGGCGTTGGGCTCTAACTGAACCTGAGCGATTGCACTGAAGGCTACGCGTTACTGAACCCAAGCGATCGATCGATGGCTGTTAACTAAACTCGATCGAGCGATTCCTTCACTACTGCTGCTAACTGAAGACAATTGATTGGATGAACAGTGAGCATTGCAGGGGACCCCTCCCGATCAATAGGACCCCATTCCGAACGTAGGAGGTCTGTTTCCTCCATTGTGCGGTACGCCAGGCCTCGTTTCCATCGCCTGTTCCGTCCAAGACCTCTCGATGGACACGACCATGCATTCCGTTCCGACCTAGCCGGTTGGCTCCCATGCATTCCGTTGCCTCCCGATGAACACAACGCATTTCGCTGCCTCCCCATGAACACGATGACGTTGTTTCTCCATTCCGACCCAGCCATGTACACGAGCCCTGGCCGTACGTATGCGCGAGTAGGCGTTCGAGACCCTGCCCGTATGTACACATATGTGGCCGTATTTTCTTTCTTGCACCCTGGCCGCTGTACGTACGTGCACATGCTACGTGTGCGCCTCTACTACGACATGTGTGCGCCTCTACATCCACCAGTATATATGTACGTACATGTTCGCGACCAGAATGACAACGCTACGTACGCTTCGACCAGGTGGGTCCCGACTGTCAGGCAGTTCCTTGCGTGCGAAGATGTAGCTGGTGGGTCCCAACAGTCAGGGGGGAACATTTTTTTCGCGAAATACGGTGGCCCGTCCGGTGGGTCCCCGCTGTCAGGTGGAGGAATAATTATTTTGCACGTAATAAGGAGGCACTTCCTTGCTGCGGCTATGGACCCAGCTGTCGGCCTCTCTACGTACAGTCCATGTCCGATCGAAGCCGTTACTTGACCACGTTGACCATGCCGCGCCGAGAGCACTAGGGCGGTGGACGACGATGAGGCCTGGGAAGGGGACGACGCAGAGCCGGGGAAGACGCGACAGTGGATGCCCATGCGTAGAGGAGTATGAGGGTTCACTGGTTCGCTGTGGTGTGAGGCTGCCGTTGCCGCAGAATAATAGGGGGTGTGGGTGAGTAGAGGGATGGCCTAGCCAGCAGTGGGAGTAGTAGGGGGCGGTGAGGCCTCCGTCGCACAGCCGGCCACGGGAGGCAAGAGCACGAGGCACGACCGGCGCTGGTTTTGGCGGCTGGAGCAAGAAGACTAGAGGTTGAAGAAGCACTACGGGCGTTGGATGGACATCGTACAGTCACTAGAGCTAGAATCGTGCATATTGACTAAGTTGACAAAGCCCTCCGTCCCCATCAACTTAGTAGGCCCACAAGTTAGCCTGCCACTATACTTGGTCCCAGCTAACAGGGGGAGTATGCATTTTTTGTGCGTAATAAGGAGGCACTTCCTTGCGTGCGAAGATATAGCTGGTGGGTCTGAGCTGTCAGCGGCGGTAACGTTTTTTTCGCGAAATACAGAGGCCCTTTCGGTGGGTCCTGTCACATCCCTAGTTCTGGTATAACCTAGGCTTGCTTTGTGCATCATGTTTAAGTTTCAAATGAAGTTGAAATGGGGATGTTTCAAACCCTAGCACCAAAACAAATTCAAATAGGTTCAAATTAAAAATGGAATTTCAATGAACCCAAAATGCTTTTCAAAAATGTTCATGGTCTTTGGATAATGTTGGAAACAACAACCAGGGGTGACGCACATTTTTTCTAGACATTTTGGATTTTTGAATGAACCCATATGTATTTGAATTGGAGATGTTTAAAATAATATAAATATTTTAGAGGCTCCAAAAATGTTGGAATTTGGTGAGGGCCTCTGGTAAATTATAACTAGTGGTCACAAGGAATCTCAACATTTTTATATTTGTGCTGGTATTTATTTTTAAGTCAAAAACAAATGTCAGAAATAGAAAAGAAAAAAAAAGGGAAAATGCTTACCTGGGCCTTACCTGAGGCCTGGCACTGGCCGGCCCAGCCAGCTGGCCCTGCCAGTTGTCTTCTCCACCGCGCCAGGACACCCAGCACGCGCTCACCGCACGCGGCCACACGCCCGGCCACCTCGTGCCTCCCTGCTTGCTCCGTGATCCCTGCAGCGTCGCCACGCACCCCCTGGTCCCTCTCGCTCACTCCCTCTCGCTCCTCCCCCTCCTCTGTCCTCTCCCTCGCACGCACCCGTGCGCCACCGTGGCCGCCGCCATCGCCTCGCCTCCCTAATGTGTCTGCAAGCACCGCCGTCGTCGAATACGTCATCCCCGAGCAGCGAAGCGACGCGGGAGGCCCTGCAACGCCGCAATCGTCGTCGTCTTCAACCTCCAACGAATGAGATCGCCGGCGACCCCTCGCTCGCTCCGGGCCTTCCCCGAGCCCGCTGGCCTACTCTGCGTGATCCCCGTGAGCACCCCATCGCAACCCCTCTCTCCTCCTCTTCGTTTTCGTGCCGTAGTCGCTGAGGGAGTCCTGGATTAGGGGGTGTTCGGATAGCCGGACTTTACCTTCAGCCGGACTCCTAGACTATGAAGATACAACATTAAAGACTCCGTCCCGTGTCCGGAAGGGACTTTCCTTGGCGTGGAAGGCAAGCTTGGCGATACGGATATGCAGATCTCCTACCATTGTAACTGACTTTGTGTAACCCTAACCCTCTCCGGTGTCTATATAAACTGGAGGGCTTTAGTCCGTAGTACAACATACACATCAACAATCATACCATAGGCTAGCTTCTAGGGTTTAGCCTCTTCGATCTCCTGGTAGATCTACTCTTGTACTACCCATATCATCAATATTAATCAAGTAGGACGTAGGGTTTTACCTCCATCGAGAGGGCGCGAAGCTGGGTAAAACTTCGTGTCCCTTGCCTCCTGTTACCATCCGGCCTAGATGCACAGTTCGGGACCCCCTACCTGAGATCCGCCAGTTTTGACACCGACATTGGTGCTTTCATTAAGAGTTCCTCTGTGTCGTCGCCATCAGGAAGGATGCCTCACCCCGTCTTTAAAGACGACACCGTTTCTAAGGGAGCTTTGGCTGTCGGCCAAACCCTCCGGCTAGGTGGTTTTCTTATGACCGCCTGTTCGGCTTCTACGCCAACGATGACCTCTCGAGCCATCGAAAACAATCTTCATGTCAGCTTGGAACTCGCCGAGCAGTTAGATCCAATGGAGCTCTCCTCTATAAACGAGCTCTTGGATCGCTTCGCCGCCCTCGGAGTCGCTACGGATTACGACCAGATTGGGCCTAAACCCGATCTGAGAGAGATTAACTCTCCCCAAGTCACCCATCACGTTGCCGTGGTAGAGGGACAGTGCGGCGACCCTTCATCTATCTTAAGGACTCGCTATGTCTGGATTCCCGATCCCTCCAAGATGGATACCCGCGGAGGGGAGGATATCACTCAAGACCTGAATTTAGAGTCAGGCGACGGGATGGATTCATTAGACAACATCCAGGAATCCAAATTTCCGAGTTCGGAAATTCCTCGGCCTCTGAGCCTTAGATGGGGTGAGGCTTCGGATTTAATTCCACCCACCCACCCCAACATAAGCGATCTATCCAAAATCAGGCAAGAACCCGATGAAACAGTACATCATTACTGGGCCAGATTCCTCCTGGTTAAGAACAGGCTAAGGGACTGCCGCGAGGAAGACACAATCTCAATCTTCTGCAATAATTGCACGAACAAGGGAATACTCAACGCCATAAGTCGCCGTGATATTACACGCTTCGCTGACTTGGCGTCCATTGTACGAAAGTACTGTGCGATGGAAAGCGCCTGGAAAACCGAAATAAAATTTTGGGACAATCCGGCCCTGAATACAAACCCAGTTCGAAATAAAAGGGTGCATCATCACCAGTCACCCGGGTCAAGCACTAAAAAGCAAAAACCCTCTACAGGGCATGGAACCGTACTAGAAGGATGGCTTAATGGACCCTGTAAAATTCACAATACAGAGGATGCCACACCAACTCACAGCCTCAGAGCATGTTGGATACTCCGGCAAGTGGCCAAAATTGGGGAAAATCTCCTAATTCCGGAGGCCACAGAAAGCCACCCCAGAGACACCAATACGGTATTAACAATCTTCGAGACTTTCGCATCAAATAATATGCGAAAAAGGACACTCCGCAGCCTTGCCGAAGTCTACCAAGTAGCAACAATAAACCCATGGAGTGACACGGCTATTACCTTTAACGCCAGTGATGAACCTAAATTCCGAACAACCCGAGCACCAGCCGCATTGGTCCTCAGTCCAATAGTGGACGACTTTTGTCTTACCAAGGTACTCATGGACGGCGGCAGCGGATTGAACCTCATTTATGAGGAGACCCTTCAAAAAATGGAAATAGACTGGAACCGCATTGAGCGAAGCAGCACAACCTTTAGAGGAATAATCCCCAGTCGGGAAGCGCGCTGTCTGGATAATTACAGGTCCAAAGAGGTCACGTTCCAGGTGGCTCCATTCAGTAGCGGTTATCACGCTCTGCTAGGGCGGGAAGCGTTTACAATCTTCCAAGCAATACCCCATTACGGGTAGATGAAGCTCAAGATGCCCGGGCCTAACGGGATCATCACTCTCTCTAGTGATCCAGACATAGCACTCCGCGCCGAAAACAAGACAGCCGCAGTGGCCCTCGAGGCACTATCCGAAGCCCTAGCGGCTGAGGAGCTGACTGCGCTGCACTCTACAGTGAATAGGGACGATGTGGTACTCGACAAAAGATCCAAGTCCACCTCCTTTAAACCGGCGAACGAAATAGTCAAATTCCAAGTCCATCCAACGGACCCCAATAAAACAGCTCCCATCGGGGCACAGTTAAACCCTGATGTCGACGCCGCACTGCGAGAGTTCCTTATGAGAGAACTGGGACATATTCGCCTAGCACCCTTTAGACATGCCAGGAATCCCACGCAGGCTGGCCGAGCACAGCTTAAATATCCAAACCGGATTCAAACCTGTCAAACAGGCTCTTCGGCGTTTTTCCGAACCTAAGAGACAGGCCATGGGAGAGGAGCTAGCAAAGCTATTGGAGGCCGGATTCATCAGCGATATAAAACATCCGAACTGGCTAGCGAACCTGGTGATAGTACCAAAGAAGGACAAATCCTGGCGCCTGTGTGTTGATTTTAAAGACCTTAATAAGGCTTGCCCAAAGGATCCCTTCCCCCTCCCCCGCATCGATCAAATTATCGACGCTACCGCAGGACACGATTCGTTGTGTTTTGTCGATGCATATTCCGGCTACCATCAAATCAAGATGGCAGAACGAGACCAAGCCGCAACTACATTTATCACACCGTACGGCCCATTCTGCTTCAACACGATGCCCTTCGGGCTCAAAAACGCCGGCGCAACATATCAGCGCATGATTCAGACATGTCTGGCAAGCCAGATCGGCAAAACAGTTAAGGCATATGTAGATGATGTGGTCGTCAAAACAAGACATGTTGAATCTCTAGTAAATGACTTGAAGCTCACATTTGATAACCTCCGAACATACGACATCAAGCTCAACCCGGAAAAATGCGTTTTCGGCATTCCAGCCGGAAAGCTCTTGGGCTTCATTGTATCCGGAAGAGGAATAGAAGCAAATCCAGCCAAGATCCGAGCTCTGTCGCAACTGGATATCCAAAAGGACCTCAAACAAATACAAAAGTTAACCGGATGCGTGGCGGTTCTAAGCCGCTTTATCTCCCGCTTGGGAGAAAAGGCCCTACCCCTTTACCGCCTCCCTCGGCGCACCGAACACTTCAAATGGACGGATGCAGCCACAGCCGGACTCGACGAAATAAAAGCCATACTGGCAACAAACCCAGTCCTGGCTGCGCCAAACATTGGCGAACCAATGTTGTTATACATTGCAGCAACACATCAGGTTGTAAGCGCAGTGCTCGTCGTCGAACGAGAAGCGGATGGACACAAATTCCCCCTTCAAAAGCCGGTTTACTATGTGTCCACTGTCCTCACTCCCTGCAAATCACGGTACCCGCATTATCAAAAGATTGCGTACGCGGTATTCATGGCATCTCGGAAGCTACGACACTACTTTCAAGAGTGTTCAATAACAGTAGCCTCGAAAGTACCACTTAACGATATTATAAACAACCGTGACGCAACGGGCCGGATTGCAAAATGGGCCATTGAGCTCCTCCTGTTCGACATAACTTATAAGCCACGGCGAGCCATCAAGTCGCATGTCTTGGCCGACTTCGTCGCAGAATGGACGGAGGCCGAACTCCCTAAAGAGTACGGCACATATTCAAATTGGATCATGCATTTCGACGGCTCCAAGATGTTGGCCGGACTAGGGGCTGGCGTCGTTTTGACGTCCCCCACAGGAGACACAGTTCAATACGTACTACAGATTATGTACACGCACTCCAACAATGCAGCCGAATATGAGGCCCTTTTACATGGTCTCCGAATGGCGGTATCCATGGGCATCCAATGCCTAGAGGTGCGCGGGGACTCGAACCTCGCAATATCCCAAATAAATGGAGACTTCGATGCCAAGGATCCAAAAATGGCATCTTACCGCAACGCCGTCCTAAAAATGTCAGCTCGGTTCGAGGGGCTTGAATTTCACCATATAGCCCGGGAAAATAATCAGGCGGCAGATGTCCTGACACGCATCGGTGCCAAACGCGATGTAGTCCCCCCAACATCTTCTTGGAAAGGCTGTTCAAGCCATCCGTAGTATGGGAAGGGGAGCCGAACAATAACAGCCCAGACCCAACCGCACTTCCCGACACTGAACATTCTGACACAATCGGAGGCTCTGCCAATGAAATAACACCTTCAGCCCACATAATAATGGCCATCATCGCCCCGTGGATAGAACCATTCCTCGCCTACCTTACTAGGCAGGAACTCCCCGAGGACCAAAATGAGGCATGCTGCATAGTGCGGCGATCCAAAGCCTACAGAGTCCACGAGGGAGAGCTTTATAAGAAAAGCACTACCGGAGTCCTTCAAAGGTGCATCTCCGAAGAGGAGGGGCAGAACCTCCTGGCTGAAATTCATGCCGGACTCAGCGGTCATCACGCTGCAGCCCGGTCCCTTGTAAGCAAGGCCTTCCATACAGGCTTTTATTGGCCGACGGCCCGGGCAGACGCTCAGGACTTAGTCCAACGATGCACCGGTTGCCAGCTCTTTGCAAACCAAAGCCATATGCCACCCACCGCCCTCCAAACTATCCCCATTACTTGTCCCTTCGCGGTCTGGGGGCTTGACATGGTTGGACCCCTTAAAGGCGGAACCCACAAGCAAAAATACTTACTGGTCATGGTGGATAAGTTCACCAAATGGATAGAAGCCAAGCCTGTTAAGACGGCCGAATCCGGACCGGTGATAGACTTTATATCCGGGGTCGTACACCGTTACAGCATCCCCCACAGCATCATCACTGATAACGGGACGAACTTCATGGTCGACGAGGTAAAACTCTGGTGCAAAAACATGGGCATCAAGCTCGATTATGCTTCCGTCTATCACCCACAAACTAACAGCCAGGTCGAACGTGCAAATGGTCTTATCATGAGCGGCATCAAACCCAGATTAGTGAGGTCCCTCAAGGAATCTAACACGCACTGGGTAGAGGAGCTCGACTCCGTACTCTGGGGGCTGCGGACCACACCGAATCGGACCACCGGATACACACCATTCTTTATGGTGTACGTCGCAGAGGCAGTTTTGCCTTGCGACATAATTCATGACTCACCTCGAGTGCGCATGTACGAAGAAAGAGAAGCCGAGCTCGATCGGCAGGATAGCTTGGACGCATTGGAGGAGGAGCGTGACGTGGCAAAATCCCGTTCCGCATTCTATCAACAACAGGCTTGAAGATACCAAAGCAGAGAAGTACGGGCCAAAAATTACAATGTTGGCGAATTAGTTCTATGACTACCGCACAAGAAAAAGGACAAAATCAAGCCCAGGTGGGAAGGTCCCTTCATAATCGACCAAGTCCTGACTGGTGGAGCGTACCGCCTGCGGGATGCATCGGATAACCGACTCGAACCAAACCCATGGAACGCAGTCCGTCTCCGAAGATTCTATGCCTAGCGTCGGACTCTGTGTTTGTCTCCTTCCCCTGTCCATTTTTTATATATTTTCTGTCTTACATTTCTCTTCTTCTCTCTCTCTCTTATAGCCTTTAACGGCTCATAAAGTGACGCGCTATTCGCGCTCATTAAACCTGGGGGCTTCTTTAAACAGAAGCTTATTCATACGGGCTTCATGCCCAACACATGTGTCACACTTCCGCATGTACCTTTTATTCACCATTATATGCATCGATATGACTTAAGTTTTGGCCAAGCTGGGTTGCCTGGCTCCTGTGCTTACCCCTATGTTCCCGATTGTTCGGCTAGGTGGTAAAGGGAGCACCTCTGTGATTGTTACTGCCGGGTCAGCCAGACTTGTACCTCAGACTGGGTGAAGCCTAAAGCTAGCATTCTTAAGGGAATATTCGGTCGGTGAACTAAAGATGATCTTTTTTTATTTTTATCTATACGCCCCCAGATGTTTTTCCTGCATTTCTTTTCGCCGCATGGACATGCACCTTAGGGCATGCCTCCCAGGGAAAGGAACCCCTAACGGAACTATTCTCCCTGGAAGATGTTTCTTACTAACCATGTAATATAACATAACTAGTCGGGCACTTGTCTGCTCAAGCCCTAATGACCCCTACGCCTGGTCTCCATGCATTCCCCGGTTCCTATATAACCGCATGGGAATTTGGACACACTCCGGATCGTCAGGTCCCAAGGCTGAAGCGAAAAGATCGGCCATGACAAATGATCTACAATCCGGCTAGAAGGCATTATAAATGTCAATTAAATTACATAGTCATTTTGACTGATTGTATTCCTCTTCAATACCATCTAACAGGTTGTCTAATTTACAGTCCTGCTGGGAATACTTTGCGGCCAACTCTACTTGGCCGTATACTAAGCTTACAGGGATCTCCTTCCCATCGGGCCCTATAGGACCGACCTCGGCCATGTGGTTGGGGTCAGCCTTTGCATACCACGTCTTCACCATGGCCCAGGCCTCCCTAGCGCCTTGACGGTAGGCTGATATCTTCCACAAGTGGAAGCGCCGCCGCGCTCCCTTTAGCTTCTCCACAAGCTCTCCAAGACCTTCGGGCATGGAGACAGATGTCCACAGGGCCTGGGCGACGCCTTGCATTGCCTACCGAACTCGATTGAGCAGTTGCGAGATCTCGGGAAGAAGGTCACCCGTAGAACCGGGCATCTCCTCTGCAGGACGACCTGTAAGCACACCTACAGACATTGCTCTGTTAGTCGACTTCCCTGCCGAACTTTCTTTCAAAGGTTCGTTCAAGCACTTACTAAATATGCCGCGCCGAAGCCGCTGATTCTCCTTCACGGAGTCTGACAGCTGGGCACGAACATCTTTCAGCTCGACGCCCAGCTTGGTGTTGGCATCTTGGAGATCGTTCTTCTCCTGCCTCACCTTTGTCAGCACCTTCTCACCAGCCTTTAGCTGGCGTAGGAGGTGTTTCCTTTCCGGATTCAATCCGGCGCCATCTGCAATTTCATTTGTCAGATTCGCACCCATGCCGTGCTTCGCAAAATACTTATCTTTCGAAGTGTATATTACCAGAGGTGTCTCCTTGGGCTCCCCTGCTGCGGCTAGTGCGGCCTCAAGTTGGGCTTTGCACTCTTCCAGCTTCTTGGACAGTAGGGAATTCTTTTCTGTAAGAACCTGCATAACAAATGATCCTTAAATCAGTTATTCTAACTGTTTCAAGTCTCGGGGGCTACTGGTATATGTATAATTACCAGAATGTTCTTACCCGTATGTCTTTTATATATTGCTCCATGGCTCTGGCGAGACCATTTTGAGCGGCATGGAGGTACGCATCTCCCGAGTTGAAGGCATCTAACGCCCCTTGGGAGAAGAAAGCATCGCGAAGAATTGTCTGGCGATGCCTATGGTTCATGGCACTCTCCACCTCAGAATTAGTGGCAGACAACCCATCCACATCCTTCGTCGGAGGAGCGTCTGGCGCGCGCCTTGCATTCACCTTCGCCTCCGGACCAGGCTTTGGAGCCTGGCTGGTGGAGGCGCGATTGGCAGCCTCTCCGGATATAGTCCGGCGATGTCTCTTTGTCCTGAAGAGAGCGCGAGTGACAATGTGCCTCAAAGGTATAACACCTGGGATTAGGGGGCGCGCCATATCTTTGCGCTGACGCCTCGGTCCGGACTGCACTTCTTTTCTGCCCGCGGGGCCCTACGGCCCCTCATTGGCTTGTCGCTGCAGGTTCGGCCTTCCGCCTTAAAAACCTCCCCTGCAAAGTTCGGTTGTAATCAGGAAACTGAAAACACGAGTGGGCGGACACCTATTCGGGGTACTGGGACTTCGATCTCAGTTACCTGGGGGGTCAGGATTAGCCCTGGGTAATCGGCCGTAATGGCCACCAAGGCGTTGTCCTTACTCAATTGATGGAACACTCCATCAATCAGCTCCATAGATATGTCCGGATCCTCTTGAGAGGCCGGGTCGAGGGACCGTCCTGGGTCCTCGGGTTGTGGAGGAGGGCTGCTTATTTCCTTAACAGCCCGGCGCAGTTCCTGCGTTGAAGTCGTCAGACTGAATATTTAACAATGGGAATACAAAACGGATGGACAAGTAAATACGGCCGCTTACCCAGCTTGGGGGGTTGTGCATGGAGAATCCACCCTGAGAGTTGACGCGGAGAAATTCCTCCCCTTCTCCCTTATACAAAGTGGACAGGATCTTTAGTAGAGCGGCAGCTGAATCCGGCCCCTTACGGCCGTAGCGGGTGGCATCATCCTCCCCGTTGAAGTCCCACATGGGGTGGCTTCTATACTGAAGCGGCTGCACCCCCCGCATAATGCATTCGGCCATAACCCCGATCATGGTTAGTCCGGAATGGGCTAACAATCTTATTCGGCCCATCAGGTAAATGATGTCCCTGTCACTTTCCCTCTAAGGGCTTCGTGGGCGCCAGCTTAAGCGCTTCTTTAAGGGAGCACTGTTGAATTCGGGGAGGCCGATCTGGACAGGATCCGGCAGCGGGACGTCTTCTATATAAAACCATTCCGAGGGCCAGTCTTCGGACGGCTTCTTTGGGGTTCCGGACAGATATCCGGTCCCGACGATGCGCCACACTTCGGCTCCGCCCACTTGATACATTGACCCCTTCTTGGAATGGGGCACGAGGCAGAATAGCTCTTTCCACAGCCCGAAATGAGCCTTAACACCCAAGAACAGCTCACAGAGGGCTACAAAGCCCGCGATATGCAATACAGAGGTAGGCGTGAGATTATGTAGCTGGAGGCCGTAGAACTCCAGCAGCCCCCGGATAAATGGATGGATTGGAAATCCGAGCCCCCTTATTAAATAAGGGACGAGGCACACCCGCTCTCGTCTGGAGGGATTAGGGGCACACTCTGCTTGCTCTCCGCCGTTATAGACGACAAGACCGGCTCGAACCGGGACCATATAGGCCCGGGGGAGAAATCCCTTGGTCTGGAGCGTCACTAGCTCGCTATGCGGGATGGAGCATCTCTCCCAATATCCAGGCTTAGGGCTGGAAGGGCGAGGGGAGGAGTTGTGACGGCTGGCCATGGTGGAATGGACCTTTGTCGGATGCGCTCTAATGAACACTCGCGAAGGGGAGAATGTGTGGTTTGGATCTAAATCCTCGTCCCCTTAAATAGGGCAGCTCATTTACGTGGCTAGGGGTGTGGATGTAAAAACACTCAGACTTTTCTTATTTGTTTGACACATGGGAAGCGGCCATTATTGGGCGTAGAAGCCAAGGAGCGCAACATCTACAAGAAATCGGACTTTATTCAATAGGTACACAGAATTTGGGGGAGAACCCGCCTTGCAATGCCGAAGACAATCTGCGCGCCGGACTCATCATCATTGAAGCCTGGTTCGGGGGCTACTGAGGGAGTCCTGGATTAGGGGGTGTTCGGATAGCCGGACTATACCTTCAGCCGGACTCCTGGACTATGAAGATACAAGATTAAAGACTCCGTCCCATGTTCGGAAGGGACTTTCCTTGGTGTGGAAGGAAAGGTTGGCGATACGGATATGCAGATCTCCTACCATTGTAACCGACTTTGTGTAACCCTAACCCTCTCCGGTGTCTATATAAACCGGAGGGTTTTAGTCCGTAGGAATACATACACATAAACAATCATACCATAGGCTAGTTTCTAGGGTTTAGCCTCTTCGATCTCGTGGTAGATCTACTCTTGTACTACCCATATCATCAATATTAATCAACGCAAGACGTAGGGTTTTACCTCCATCGAGAGGGCCCGAACCTGGGTAAAACTTCGTGTCCCTTGGCTCCTGTAACATCCGGCCTAGATGCACAGTTCGGGACCCCCTACCCGAGATCCGCTGGTTTTGACACCGACAGTCGCCGTTTCGACGAGCCCGAGATGCTCCTGCCGCCGGCCATGGCGCCGCCGCGTTCACAACTGCTGCCAACTGCTTCTGAGCACGTCGCCATGCTCATTGCGTCCCCAGCAACCGAATGGGCCAAACCGCAGCCCGCCTAGCGCCCTGCAGTGCCTAACCCGCATCAACCGAGCTCTGGCCGCCGCCGCGAGCCCTGCTCCGGCGAGCTCCGTTGTCCCCGCGACCTCCCCTATGCCCAGGTGGATGCGGTCGAGCGCGGGCTGCCGATTGGTAGTCCCCGCGTGCTCTTCCGCCGCCTGAAGTGCGTTCCAGCGAAGCACCGCCGCGCGGTTTGGTCGCCGCCGGCCAACTCCGGCGGGCGTTGACGTGGCAGCTTAATTAGTGCGTAACCCCCCTTCTAATT
>NC_057797.1:557047737-557093913 GCF_018294505.1 Triticum aestivum | reverse complement strand
CCAGTGGGCCCTAGGTCTTAGTCAAAGCTAATCAGCCCAGGTTTGACTCGGGGTTAACCCCAGTGTCACTGACGTGTGGCCCCCACACGTCAGGTTTGACCTGGTCAGCCCTGCTGACGCCTCTGTGACGTCACGCTGATGCAGTAATTGATTTTCTGGATTTTAAATAATTCAGAGAATTTCAGAAAATATTTAAAACTTCTAAAATTCCTAGAAATTAAACCGTAGCTCAGAATGAAATAATTTATATATGAAAAATCATCAGAAAAATGCAAGGAATCCATTTATTCCAGTTACATGCATGAAAAACCAACTTATACATGCTGTATAAGTGAAAACATAATATGGGCATTTTAAATGCTTCATTTTGAATTTGCATTTGAATCTTTGATGCAAATGGGCTTCAACCAATTGGTAGCAACTTACATTAGCCCAAACCCTAGCATTTGCACATGTCATGTTCATACATCATTTTGTTGCATTTGTTTGTGTGTTGATCGCCGGCATCGTTTCTTCTTGATAGGTTCCACTCCGGAAGGTGTTCCCGAGTACCTTTCATAGGAGCCATACCCCTTCTTCGTTCTATCAGGCAAGCAACCCCCTTTAAGCATTTCGATAAATCCAACTCTCTCGCTCCTGCTCCTTTTACTGCATTAGGACAACAACAATTCAAATTGCTACTCTCTGCTGCGGTAGCTGAACCCATTCCTCTGCATGACCTGTCATTGTCACAGTAAATAGTTGAAACCCACTAGCATGAGTAGGAGTTGCTTGAGCCTTGATGTGCCTGCTCATCCATGCTAGCTTTCTTTATGCCAGCTATGCTTAGAGTTGTGTCAGGTCTGATTCATCGGGAATGAATCGGAGTGGTGAACATGTCCTACCGATAAAGACTAAGTGTGTGAACACATTTTTGGTAAAGGTAGAGATGAGAGGCCATGTAGGAGTACATGGTGGGTTGTCTCATTGGAACCATCCTTAAGAACTGAGTTATGTGTATGTTATCCAAGTCCAGTTATTACCACACATTGGGTTCTGGTTATCCGGCCCCTCTCGGCTTATTAATCCACTTGATCTCTGTCCAGGAGTTGCAACTAGTTTCTGGCGTTTGTAGGTAGTGCTACTTGTCAACCAGGTGGTGTCCGACAGGACAGGATTGGGACAGACTAGGCACCGTGGCACAGTGTACCAAGTGGCACCCGAATGGTGGGCTTGGGAACCCTGCACACATCGTTTGGGGCCATGAGCGGCACCCCGGCCGGATCTCCTTGCGGATGGAACCCGAATAGGCGATAAACCTGGACAAGAGACTTGTGTGGTTAGTCAGGTCGTGTCCGACACCCTCGTCCGGCTAACTCTTGAAGGTTGCCAAGGTATATGACGTGTACAGCGCTATAAGTGGCGAGAGCGTGTGTGAAGAAGTACACCCCTGCAGGGTCAATATTATCTATTCGAATAGCCATTTTCCTCGGATATGGAAACTTGGAGAACTTATGTAGTACATAGACAACTTGAAGTGGATACTCTAAAATCCGCAAGATAAGCGTGAGTGCTATGGATGGCCTTCTTGTAGGGAGACGGGAACGAATCCATAGTGGATTATTGATATGGTGAATATGTGGACTCGTGTGCATCTTCTCACCTCAAAGAAGTTTCTGATACTCGTAGTATTGATTAGCCACTAAGTCAAAGCTGGCTTGATGCTGTTAACTCCACGACCCCCCCTTGTTGATAATGTTGCATATGTAGATAGTTCTGATGTAAGACTTGCCGAGTACCTTTGTACTCATGTTTTCTTATTTATGTTTTGCAGTTGGTTACACTAGTGACTTCGACGAGTAGCTTGTATCCCAGCTACGATCTTGTACCCTTGGGAGGGTCGTGTTTAGTCAGGCTTCTTAGTCTTTTCCTTTTGTAGTTGTCTGTACTCAGACATGTAATGCTTTCGTTGCTTGTATGCTCTGAATGAATGGTCATGAGACCCTTGTTTTTATTGAATGCTATGTGGCTCTTCTGGGCCCTTATCTATATGAGTTTGAGTTATGTTGTGATGTCATGTTGTATAACACATACTTGCATGTTATGCGTACGTGTAACGTGTATTGCTATGTGTGGGATCCGACAACCTAGTTGTTTACCTCTGGTAGCCTCTCTTATGGGGAAATGTAGTCTTGTGCTTCCATGATCCATAGTAGTCTGCTACAGCCCGGTTCACCGGAGTCCTGCTAGCCCAGCAATACTGCTCCAGAACACTTGACTGGCCGGCATGTGATTCACTTCGTTCCTGTGTCTGTCCCTTCGGGGAAATGTCACGGTGACATCTGGAGTCCTGCCTAGCCTGCTACAGTCCGGGTTCCCGGAGTCCTGTTAGCCCAGTGCTACAGCCCGGATTCATACGCTGTTGACCGACATGCTCGAGGTTGATTCATGTATGCCTATCCCTGTAAGTTAGTGCTACTTTGGGTTCACGACTAGTCATGTCGGCCCGGGTTCTCTGTCATATGGATGCTAGTGACACTATCATATACGTGAGCAAAAAGGCGCAAACAGTCCCGGGCCAGGTAAGGTGGCACCCGTGGGAATACCGTGCGTGAGGCCGCAAAGTGATATGAAGTGTTACTTGATAGATCGGTGTGACTTAGGATAGGGGTCCCGACAGGTCCCTGATGTCAGGTGGAGGAATCATTATTTTGCGCGTAATAAGGAGGCATTTCCTTGCGTGCGGCCGTGGACCCAGCTGTCGGCCTCTCCACGTACTATCCACTTCAGATGCATGTCGGTCATTGACTAGGTTGACCAGGCCACGCCGAGAGCACCAGGGCGGTGGACGACGATGAGGCCTAGGAAGGGAACGACACGGAGGCAGGGAAGACTCGGCAGTTGTTTCCCACACAGAGGGGAGTACGACTGTACGAGGGTTTACTGATTCGTCTGCCATCGTCGGAGAATAACAGCAGGTGTGGGTGAGTAGAGGGATGGCTAGGAAAGCGATCGGAGTACTGTGGGGCGGTGAGGCCTGCGCGGCAGCAGAGCCGGCCGCGGGGAGGAGGGAGCAGGAAGTCCCGTCGGCGCTTGTTTGAGCGACTGGAGCAGGAAGAGCAGAGATTGAAGAAGCACGATGGCCGTTGGATGGACATTGTACGGTCACTGGAGCTGGAATCGTTCATATTGACTAAGTTGACAAAGCCCTCCGTCCCAGTCAACTTAGTAGGCCCACAAGTCAGCCTCCCACCATGGTGGGTCCCAACTAGCAGGGGGAGTATTCATTTTTCTGTGCGTAATAAGGAGGCACTTCCGGTGGGTCCGAGCTGACACCCGTGGGAACGTTTTTTCACGAAATACGGTGGTCCGTCCGGTGGGTCCCAGCAGTCAGGGGCAAATGTTTTTTTTCATGAAATATGGTGGCCCGTCCGGTGGGTCCCAGGAGTCAGGGGGAAACATTTTTTCTGCGAAATACTGGTGGCCCATCTGGTGGGTCCCTGCTGTCATGTGGAGGAATAATTATTTTGCGCGTAATAAGGAGGCACTTCCTTGCGGCTGCAGTGGACCCAGCTGTCAGCCTCTCCATGTACAGTACTCTTCCGATGGAAGTCGGTCGTTGACCACATTGACCATGCTGTGCCGAGAGCCCCACGGCGGTGTACAATGGCGAGGCCTAGGAAGGGGACGACGTGGAGCCAGGGAAGATGCCGCAGTGGATGCCCACGCGGAGAGGAGTACGAGGGTTCACTGGTTCGACTGCAGTGTGAGGCTGCCGTCGCCGCAAAATAATAGGGGGAGTGGGTGAGTGGAGGGATGGCCTGGCCAGCGGTGGGAGTAGTATGGGGATGGTGAGGCCTCCGAGGCACCACAGCCGGCCACGGGAGGCAAGAGCATGCGGCAAGACCGGCGCTGCTTTGGGCGGCTGGGGCAAGAAGACCAGCGGTTGAAGAAGCACTACAGCCGTTGGATGGACATCGTTGACCACGCCGCGCCGAGAGCACCAGGGCGGTGGACGACGGCGAGCCCTACGAAGGGAACGACACTGAGCCGGGAAAGACACGGCAGTGGCTGCCCATGCGGTGGAGAGTATGAGGGTTGACTGGTTCGGCTGCCGTCACCGGAAAATACCAGGAGGTGTGGGTGAGTAGAGGGATAGACATGATAGGGATGCGAGTATGATGGGGCCGTGAGGCCTGCCCGGCAGCACTGCCGCCCACGGGAGGCGAGAGCAGGCGGTTCGGACGGCGCTGGTTTGGGCGGCTGGGGCAGGAAGATCAGAGACTGAAGAAGCACGATTGCCGTTAGATTGACATCTAACGGTCTGACGCTGGTAGAGTCGATTGTTAACTAAGTTTCTTTTTTGAGAAACCTTGTGTACTGCTACGTCTTGAGCTTGCGTTGGTTTTCCCCGAAGAGGAAGGGATGATGCAGCCGAGTAGCGTAAGTATTTCCCTCAGTTTTTGGGAACCAAGGTATCAATCCATTAGGAGGCCACGCTCAAGTCCCTCGTACCTACACAAAACGATAGCTACTCGCAACCAACGTAATTAGGGGTTGTCAATCCCTTCACGGTCACTTACGAGAGTGAGATCTGATTGATATAATATTTTTGGTATTTTTGGTATGAAGATGCAAAGTAAAAAAGTAAAGGTAAAGTAAAAAAGCAAAGCAAGATTAAAGTGATGGAGATTGATATGATGAGAATAGACCCGGGGGCCATAGGTTTCACTAGTGGCTTCTCTCAAGAGCATAAGTATTCTATGGTGGGTGAACAAATTACTGTTGAGCAATTGACAGAATTGAGCATAGTCATGAGAATATCTAGGCATGATCATGTATATAGGCATCACGTCCGTGACAAGTAGACCGAAATGATTCTGCATCTACTACTATTACTCCACTCATCGACCGCTATCCAGCATGCATCCAGAGTATTAAGTTAAAAATAGAGTAACACCTTAAGCAAGATGACATGATGTAGAGAGATAAATTCATGCAATATGAAATAAACCCCATCTTGTTATCCTCGATGGCAACGATGCAATACGTGCCTTGCTGCCCCTTCTGTCACTGGGAAAGGACACCGCAAGATCGAACCCAAAGCTAAGCACGTCTCCCATGGCAAGAACTACCAATCTAGTTGTCCAAACCAAACGGATAATTCGAAGAGACTTGCAAAGATAACCAATCATACATAAAACAATTCATAGAAGATTCAAATATTATTCATAGATAGACTTGATCATAAACCCACAATTGATCGATCTCAACAAACACACCGCAAAAAGAAGATTACATCGAATATATCTCCATAAGAGAGGGGCAGAACTTTGTATTGAGATCCAAAAGGAGAGAAGAAGCCATCTAGCTACTAACTATGGACCCGAAGGTCTAAGGTAAACTACTCACACTTCATCGGAGAGGCTATGATGATGTAGACGCCCTCCGTGATGACGGCCCTCTTCCGGCGGACCTCCGGAACAGGCCCCAAGATGGGATCTGGTGCATACAGAAAGTCGCAGCAGTGGAATTAGGTTTTTTGGCTCTGTATCTGATCGTTTGGGGGTACGTAGGTATATATAGGAGGAAGGAGTACGTCGGTGGAGCATCAAGGGGCCCATGAGGTAGGGGGCACGCCCCCACCCTCGTGACCGCCTCTTTGACTCCTTGGAGTAGGGTCCAAGTCTCCTGGATCACGTTCGGTGAGAAAATCACGTTCCCCAAGGTTTTATTCCGTTTGGACTCTGTTTGATATTTCGTTTCTTCGAAATACTGAAATAGGAAAAAACAGCAATTCTGGGCTGGGCCTCCGGTTAATAGGTTAGTCCCAAAAATAATATAAAATTGGAAAATAAAGCCCAATATAGTCCAAAACAGTAGATAATTTAGCATGGAGTAATCAAAAACTATAGATACATTAGAGATGTATCAGGCATCCCCAAGCTTAATTCCTGCTCGTCCTCGAGTAGGTAAATATCTTCACCACACAAAGTATTTAAATCATGCACAACCCCGATGACAAGCCAAGCAATTGTTTCATACTCTAACTTTTTCAAAACTTTTTCAATCTTCACGCAATACATGAGCGTGAGCCATGGATATAGCACTATAGGTGGAATAGAATGGTGGTTGTGGAGAAGACAAAAAGGAGAAGATAGTCTCACATCAACTAGGCATATCAACGGGCTATGCAAATGCCCATCAATAGATATCAATGTGAGTGAGTAGGGATTGCCATGCAATGGATGCACTAGAGCTATAATTATATGAAAGCTCAAAAAGAAACTAAGTGGGTGTACATCCAACTTGCTTGCTCATGAAGACCTAGGGCAATTTGAGGAAGCCCATCATTGGAATATACAAGCCAAGTTCTATAATGTAAAATTCCCACTAGTATATGAAAGTGATAACATGAGAGACTCTCTACTATGAAGATCATGGTGCTACTTTGGAGCACAAGTGTGGTAAAAGGATAGTAACATTGTCCCTTTTTATTTATTTTCTCTTTTTTGGGCCTTCTTTTTTTTCTTTGGTCTTTCTCTTTTTTTGGGACAATGCTCTATTAAATTATGATCATCACACTTTTATTTATTTACAACTCAATGATTACAACTCGATTCTAAAACAAAGTATGACTCTATATGGATGCCTCCGGCGGTGTACCAGGATATGCAATGAATCAAGAGTGACAAGTATGAAAAAATTATGAACGGTCGCTTTGCCACAAATACTATGTCAACTACATGATCTTGCTAAGCAATATGACAATGATGAATGTGTCATGATGAACTAGATGGTGGAAATTTAGATGGCAATATATCTCGGAATGGCTATGGAAATGCCATAATAGGTAGTTATGGTGGCTGTTTTGAGGAAGGTATATGGTAGGTGTAGGATACCGGCGAAAGGTGCACGGTATTAGAGAGGCTAGCAAAGGTGGAAGGGTGAGAGTGCGTATAATCCATGGACTCAACATTAGTCATAAAGAACTCATATACTTATTGTAGAAATCTAGAAGTTATCAAAGCAAAGTATTACGCGCATGCTCCTAGGGGGATAGATTGGTAGGAAAAGACCATCGCTCGTCCCCGACTGCCACTCATAAGGAAGCCAATCAATAAATAAATCATGCTCCGACTTCATCACATAACGGTTCACCATACGTGCATGCTACGGGAATCACAAACTTTAACACAAGTATTCTTTAAATTCACAACTACTCAACTAGCATGACTTTAATATTATCACCTCCATATCTCAAAACAATTATCATGCTTCAATATTTTCTTAGTATTCAACACACTCAAAAGAAAGTTTCACAAATCCTGAATACCAAGCATATTATTATTAATCAAATTACCATGCTATTAAGAGACTCTCAAAATAATTTAAGTGAAGCATGAGAGATCAATAGTTTCTTTAAAACAGATCCACCACCGTGCTCTAAAAGATTTAAGTGAAGCACATAGAGCAAAATTATAACGCTCAAAAGATATAAGTCAAGCACATAGAGCAAAACTACTTAGCTCAAAAGATATAAGTGAAGCACATAGAGCAAAACTACATAGCTCAAAAGATATAAGTGAAGCACATAGAGTATTCTATCAAATTTTAATTCATGTATGACTCTCTCAAAAGGTGTGTACAGCAAGGATGATTGTGTCATACTAAGACACAAAGACAAAAATAATACAAGACGCTCCAAGCAAAACACATATCATGTTGGTGAATAAAAATATAGCTCCAAGTAAATTACCGATGGAAGTGGACGAAAGAGGGGATGCCTTCCGGGGCATCCCCAAGCTTTGACTTCTTGCTGTCCTTGGATTATCTTGGGGTTCGATGGGAATCCCCAAGCTTAGGCACTTGCCACTCCTTGTTCCATAATCCATCAAAAGAATTCACCCAAAACTTGAAAACTTCACAACACAAAACTTAAAGTAGAAAACTCGTGAGCTCTGTTAGAGAAAGAAAACAAAAGACCACTTCAAGGTACAGTAATGAAATCATTCTTTATTTATACTGGTGTTAAACCTATTGTGTTCCAACTTCTCTATGGATTATAAACTATTTTACTAACCATAGATTCATCGAAATAAGCAAACAACACACGAAAAACAGAATCTGTCAAAAACAGAACAGTCTGTAGTAATCTGTAGCTAGCGCAATATCTGGAACCCCAAAAATTCTAAAATAAATTGCTGGACGTGAGCAATTTATCTATTAATCATATTCAAAAAGATTTAACTAAATAACACTCTTCAAATAAAAATGACAGCAGTTCTTGTGAGCGCTAAAGTTTCTGTTTTTTAGAGCAAGTTCAACAAGACTTTCCCCAAGTCTTCCCAACGGTTCTACTTGGCACAAACACTAATTAAAGACAAAAAAACACAACCAAAACAAAGTCTAAATAATTTATTTATTACTAAGCAGGAGCAAAAAGCAAGGAATAAAAATAAAATTGGGTTGCCTCCCAACAAGCGCTATCGTTTAACGCCCCTAACTAGGCATAAAAGCAAGGATAGATCTAGGTATTGCCATCTTTGGTAGGCAATCCATAAGTGGCTCTCATGATAGTTTCATATGGTAATTTTATTTTATTTCTTGGAAAGTGTTCCATGCCTTTTTTTAATGGTAATTGAAATCTAATATTCCCTTCCTTCATATCAATAATCGCACCAACCGTTCTAAGGAAAGGTCTACCAAGAATAATAGGGCAAGAAGGATTGCAATCTATATCAAGAACAATGAAATCTACGGGCACATTATTCCTATTTGCAACAATAAGAACATCATTAATCCTTCCCATAGGTTTCTTAATAGTAGAATCCGCAAGATTCAAGTTTAGAGAGCAATCATCAAAATTACGGAAATCTAGCAAATCACACAAAGTCTTGGGAATAGTATTATCTTGAGCCATCGCGACAAGCAAGCAAACTAGCACACAAGCAGACAAGAGCAAATGGGAAAAAGAGGCAAATAGAGAGGGAGGACAGAGAGAGATAGGGTGAATAAAACGGCAAGGGTGAAGTGGGGGAGAGGAAAACAAGAGGCAAATGGCAAATAATGTAATGCGAGAGATAGGGATTGTGATGGGTACTTGGTATGTTGGCTTTTTGCGTAGACTCCCCAGCAACGGCGCCAGAAATCTTTCTTGCTACGTCTTGAGCTTGGGTTGGTTTTCCACGAAGAGGAAGGGATGATGCAGCAGAGTAGCATAAGTATTTCCCTCAGTTTTTGAGAACCAAGGTATCAATCCAGTAGGAGGCCACGCTCAAGTCCCTCGTACCTGCACAAAACGATAGCTACTTGCAACCAACGCGATTAGGGGTTGTCAATCCCTTCACGGTCACTTACGAGAGTGAGATCTGATAGATATAATATTTTTGGTATAAAGATTCAAAGTAAAAAAGTAAAGGCAAAGTAAAAAAGCAAAGCAAGATTAAAGTGATGGCGATTGATATGATGAGAATAGACCCGGGGGCCATAGGTTTCACTAGTGGCTTCTCTCAAGAGCATAAGTATTCTACGGTGGGTGAACAAATTACTATTGAGCAATTGACAGAATTGAGCATAGTTATGAGAATATCTAGGCATGATCATGTATATAGGGATCACGTCCGTGAAAAGTAGACCGAAACGATTCTGCATCTACTACTATTACTCCACTCATCGTCCGCTATCCAGCATGCATCTAGAGAATTAAGTTAAAAACAGAGTAACGCCTTAAGCAAGATGACATGATGTAGAGAGATAAATTCATGCAATATGAAATAAACCCCATCTTGTTATCCTCGATGGCAATGATGCAATACGTGCCTTGCTGCCCCTTCTGTCACTGGGAAAGGACACCGCAAGATCGAACCCAAAGCTAAGCACTTCTCCCATGGCAAGAACTACCAATCTAGTTGGGCAAACCAAACGGATAATTCGAAGAGACTTGCAAAGATAACCAATCATACATAAAAGAATTCATAGAAGATTCAAATATTATTCATAGATAGACTTGATCATAAACCCACAATTCATCGATCTAAACAAACACACCGCAAAAAGAAGATTACATCGAATAGATCTCCACAAGAGAGGGGGAGAACTTTGTATTGAGATCCAAAAAGAGAGAAGAAGCCATCTAGCTACTAACTATGGACCCGAATGTCTGAGGTAAACTACTCACACTTCATCGGAGAGGCTATGATGATGTAGAAGCCCTCCGTGATGACGGCCCTCTTCCGGCGGAGCTCCAAAACAGGCCCCAAGATGGGATCTCATGGATACAGAAAGTTGCGGTGGTGGAATTAGGTTTTTTGGCTCCGTATCTGATCGTTTGGGGGTACGTAGGTATATATAGGAGGAAGGAGTACATTGGTGGAGCATCGAGGGGCCCACGAGGCAGGGGGCGCGCCCTAGGGGGGGCGCCCCCACCCTCGTGACCGCCTCTTTGACTCCTTGGAGTAGGGTCCAAGTCTCCTGGATCACGTTCGGTGAGAAAATCACGTTCCCGAAGGATTTATTCCGTTTGGACTCCGTTTGATATTCTATTTCTTCGAAATACTGAAATAGGCAAAAAACAGCAATTTTGGGCTGGGCCTTCGCTTAATAGGTTAGTCCCAAAAATAATATAAAAGTGGAAAATAAAGCCCAATATAGTCCAAAACAGTAGATAATATAGCATGGAGCAATAAAAAATTATAGATACGTTGGAGACGTATCATGTACGCATGAACTTAGTAGGCCCACAAGTCAGCCTCCAAATATGTGGCAGACAACATAAAGCCCATTTGCTATTTTTTATAATTTGCAGCCCATTTGCTAATTCTTAAGTAATTTATTACAGCCCATTTTCTGCCCAGGACCACGGTCAAAAAGTTCAACCTATTCTGCATATTTCGGTGCAGTCCGAACTGTTGTAATCCCGAAATGATAAACATTTTTTAAGAACTTATTGATTTGCCAAAAAAATCGTTTTGTTTTTGTAAGAAAATAAGACATGGGACAATTGAGTTGGTTTAAGGGAAAACTAGTGGTAAAAAAATCAGCGTTCGGTGGGAAAAAGCAACAAAAATAAGGATGTAAATACGAAAAGGGAATTTTATGTGTTTTCAATATAATGATACGTGTATATGAACTAGTAAAACTATAGGTAGAGATTAGAAAACAGATGTAGGCCATGCGTTTCAAGAGGATAATAGAACTGGGCTGTGTGTTTGATTCAGTAAAAAACTGCCTGCGGATGTTGTAAGACAAAATATAACTAACATTGGCGGGCCAGAGGCCAGTAGATACCTGTTGGATCTTTGTGCCCCGTTGTCGTCATGGGTTGGGCCTGTTAAAAACAAAACCAACCCTGGGCAGTCTACAACCCAGTTGAAACTTGCTCGACCTGAAAAAACAATATACGTGCTCAATAAACGAGAGAATTTTGCAAGTACAGACTGATAACTAGGATGCAGCACGGATATTTTTTTTATCGTGATAATAAGTGCATGCACTTGTTTCGAAAAAATTGGAGAACTGGGAATTCCAACGGCGGGTGCTTATGCTACCCATCAAATAAAAATCAGGTGCCTGAAAATTCGTTTCAAAACAAATGATTCAGCTTTATATCCACGTCGACCCTCGACATGATGGTTGGAAGCAAATGCAAGTTCATACCAAAATATCGTTAACAACAATACCAACTTGCAAACGACAAGGTAGTACAACTACCAATACCAAACTAACTTATAATCTTTTTACTCCAGGCCCTAGTGTTCGTCTCGTTGAAAATCTTGCAGAGGACCAGCTCCCGCTCCTTCTCTTGCTCCAGGTCCCCGAGGTGGTACTGGTGCATCACCCAGTTGGTCCTCTACTGGTCGAAGTTCTTGTTGGTGTGCAGCAACAGAACCTTTTTTGCTGCTCGTCTGTAGGTCGTTCACCATCACGGGCAAGGTATTGCTGGTCTTGTGCCACATCGCGTGCATGCCGCACTCCGACTGTATCTTGCGACGCGTCCACATGCCCCTTTTGAACGCCCTGGAATTGCGCTGGAAGAAATGCTTCCTTAGGCCACTCAGTGTGATACCTGCAGTATTGTGGAATACAGGTTTTAGTGTACCTAGTTGGCATTTTCATAACATCTTTGGCATGTTGCAGTCACTTGTTTCACTTTTTATTAACTGTCAAATTGTAATTGCTTCACCAGGTCTGCGTCTAAAAAGAAAAATAGAGCTATAAACAAAGGAATATGTTTGTTTAAGTAGACGGCCGATCGGTGTCTGACCTGGAAGTTTCTCAGGTTGGGTGTAGCATATGTCGTGCTCGCTGTCGATGGTTGGTATGAACAAATCGATGAGAGACTGAAATCTCGCGCTGTCAGCACTCACTTTGGCCTCAAGGTGCTCCAGATCCGTGGAATCGAACTTGACGCCAGCCAGCAGCATCGACCAATCCTTCTTCGACTTGCATCGGTAATTCCAGTTATATGGTACTCAATGTATGATCAATCAACTGTTTTAAGTGAATGATGAAAGATTTCGACAGATAAGTGGTACTCCAAATCTGAAGTCCAGAATACCCGAACACGCTGCCGGGATTCTTGTGTCACCTCACGCGCAGCATGTTGTCACATCAATTCAATGTGTGGACATGATGAATAATTTGACCGATGTATACTAGTACTGCTACTGTACTACTTACTAGTCGTATTTAGTGTCACAATTTATACATAGGTTTAACTAACAAGTAGCATATATGGCTTCTGCACATCATCTCCATCATCATTATCAGTACATCCTACGCAGGTGAGTTAGGATGCACTTGATCCTAGGAAGGTATCTATCCTTCAAACCAGAGGAGTGCTTCAAACAAACAACAATACATAATATCCAACAAAGAGGGTCGTGCTATAGCAGCAGAATACATGGCTCAGTCTAGATATCAGCACGAATCAAGTTTTGCATATTTGCTGTTGGCATGAACCACATCGCCGCATGTCGGGTTTGCAAAAGCCATCCATCGCATGGAAGCTTGATGCCTTTCACACACTGAAGATTATCTGGCAACAAGCTGTGTCGACGAATCTCTAGATATGGTGATTCATGAAACCCATGGTATGATGTGTAAACACAGCCCCCCCTTGTGAATGGAAGTTGCATAGCACAGTAATCATCGCCGATGATATGATCGATGATTGGTTGGATGATCGAATAATTGAGCCCAAGGAACAAGGAGTGGTTGCCGAGGCTGTGTTTACACGAAGGGGATGGCCCAACGATGTTGGGATCTTTCTCGAACACGAAGCAGCCATAGCCATCAATGTCACGAACGCCCCACGCATTGTACTGCATGTGGTTTGATGTAATGGTTTGGTCAATTTGGTACGTGCGAATGAGCATCAAATGACCGCCGTCAGCTGAACGAGCGATAAACCACCACCCATCGGCTGGTATGATTCCAGGTCTTGGAATCATGAAGGTCAGCGCATTTCCGTCTGCTGCAACAATTCAAATTGGAGACCAAAAGGACAAAAATAAACAATCATGTTCAGAGTATGTGTGGAATTAAGATTATTATAACAGTGACACATATCATAGACAGAGAATTGTAATGTCGTGGTCATAATCATACCCCAAGTTAAAAAAATAAGCCAATGGCTTTCATATTCTAGCAATATGTCATGGTTCAAACATCATGTAACAATGAGAGGAAAACAGCTATGACAGCGCCTACTCATATTCTACCATAGCACTTACTACTACTGTTCTCATATCAACTCTAAGCAATAAGATGCATTGTTATAAAAATCTTGTAAACGAGAGTAACATATAGCAATCATGATGTTATGCTCATAATATGTATTCTAACAATCATTAGATGCCAATTGTTCTCATATCAACTCTAACAATAACATGTGTGGTCATAAAAATCTAGGAAATGAGAGGAACATATAGCAATGATGTGGTTATATACATGCTATGCATTCTAAATTTGTAACAAATGAACAGGCAGTCGCATTCATAAGGTAAATATGAGATGAGATAGAACAATTACACGACAATAGATTCCACCAGTATAGGCAGCCAATCTGTGTGTGGACCGCGTAAATGATGCCATCATGCACTATATCATCAGACAGAAATGATGCCTCAACAGGATTGATGATGAGCGATAACCATGTATGGTGACCGGATTCCAGATAGACTAATCCCATGTTGAACAAGGCAATGAGCTTGTAATCCATGTAGTCTTCTGATGGTGTGGGCACTTCGCAGATTACAACTTTCTGCAAACAGAGGTTGAGCCGAAAGCTTGACGCGTCTCGTGCGTAGTAGGCAGGATTGGCCGGCGGGCCACGAGGCTCGATGGTGGTGGTATCCAATGATGGAAGGGTGATCTCTCGCTGGGTGTAGATATCCACGAGACGGCACGGACTACCGGTGTGGTGGATGAGGACGATCCAGTTGGCCTTCATGCCCACCTAGTAGTGGCCGCGCATGAAGGACAGGTGGATGGGTAGTGGTAGCATGTCGAGGGGCACCACGACAACCTCTGTAGGATCGTCAAGTCAGTGTCTGGCCCACCTGCGATGATCGGGCATCAGCAAGTAGGGTGTCTTGAAAAGAGTCGGCCGGTTGCAGACGAGGTGATGGTACAAAGACAGCGAGCATGCGGCCACACGGACGGTGCCGAGTAGGTCCATACGACTACAGATCTGCTCCAAGATAACATCGGGGAGGGAATTCCAATCGCGGCTCTGCGTGTCAGTCGGTTCTGCCATTGAGGTTTTCGGTGCCTGCGAGCCAGCGGGGAAGTGGATTCGGGCGGGCGAGCCAAGAAGCTTCTCCTCGTGTGGCCGAGCAGTTAGCGGGGGGATATGGTACGCGCGAGCTACCAAGGAAGATCGCACGGGCGGGCAAGCAGTGAGCGGGGGTAAATGGTGTGCGGACGACAATGGGGAAGAGAGGAGGAAGAAGAAGAGAGGAGGAGGAAGAAGAGATGGCAGTACTGGGTAAGGCTGATTTAGTAACACCAACACGCTGGTTCAGCTTATTAATTACGTGTCCCATTTGCTGCAGCGTGTATTGTCACTTCACTATGAAGACTAGTTGAATAGTTCTCTCTAACCGAGATGGGGAATAATGGATCGCGAGGACTACCTTTCTACAGTATCCCTATGTCTCTACGCTCACTTCACTCATTTTGCTCCGTACCTAGTCACTTGTTGAAATTTGTAGAAAGATAAATACTCCATATTTGGGAACAGAGGGAGGCTTTTACTCCGTACTATTTGGGAACAGAGGGAGTATCAACATATAGAGGGAACAAAGGAAGCTTGAAATATGAACATGTCAATGGGAGGGAGTAAGCCCCATGCATGCATGCATGCAACATGCAACACTCACACGTACACATGGACGCACGCAACACTCACACACCCATGCGGCACACAGCACATGATGCAACACACACGCTCACGCTCAAGTGCTCAACCTACTCCCTACGTCCGTGCAAGACTGTACATTTAGAGATTTACACATTGACCAGGGCATAATTAACGCCCAAAAGTAGCAGACTTATGTGTGCATGCGACCATTGAGATAAGAAGATTAAATGAAGGTCGTTGCATGCTGTAATTAAGGATAGACATGTAGCCTATACCTACAGCACACAAGTTGGTGCATTAGTCAATCAATATTGATTTAGATTAAAGGCTAAATGCATTGGAAGTGTAGATGTACATCATGTACTACACTCTTTGTTTTATAGCCGATGTACACTCTTTGTTGGAAGACCGAGGGGGGACACGTGCATGCACTCACATACACCGCCAGGGCGGTTCGCGCGCAAGGGTTGGACTCATATCGCGCCTGCGTAAAGTTTTGTTTAACTGATTTCTTTGCTCTGCCAACTGACAGGTCGGACCCAGAAACCAGGTGACAATTTAACCAGTCAATAAAATGCCACGTCGACTATGTTGCCGGTTAGTAGGGTGCAATACGGTGCTCTACGATGAGCTAGTGATCGTATAATCACCGCAAAACTATATATAGTGACTGTAAAGAGCATATTGTTACATACGTTGACCGCCAGTGTATTTTTCTTGTTTCAAATTACGCCATATTAATCGGAAAGGACGCAGTATGGACTACTACTACTAGTACTAGTACTACTTTGATGTGTCACGTTAACTCGCCGAAGGAGGAGAAGCTTGCTTACTACGCCTCTCCCTCGCCCACGCGCGCGGTGGTTCGCAGGACGAGGAGAGGGTTTTGACTACAGTGCCCTCTCCCTCTCCCTCGCCCTCGCCCTCGTGCTGGACGTGCAGCAGTTCAATAGGTATCAGATTGCCAGAAGCATATTGTACTGTAGTATCATCATTGTTGGACCTTCTGAAGAGGCGAAGAGCCAAGTGCAAGGTTCACACGAGTACGAACTGTTGAACCTCCCGAAGAGGCAAAGAGCCAAGCGCAAGGTTTTGTGGGAGTTGTCGTCCTAGTAGGAGTGTACTACAACTATAGCGAATGATGCTACTATATGATGCCGCCACGTGATGTATATCCAAAGTTGTGCCACCTTTTTTTCTCAAGGAGCATGTTGGAGCCCGTGCAACAACCACACAAGTTGCACGTACACATAACACATTTACTAGTAATAAATTCTAAAGGACAAATGCCAGTATGCCACACAAGTTCATCTCCAATTCATGTGATAAATTTGTGCATGACTAGTCTACATATATTCACAGCGCTACCGTTCACAATTACCGTACTCCACTTACACGTTATAGATGGGCTACATGGCCTCCTCCAGGTTCCAGTCCCAGGTGTTCTTCATGGATGGCACGATCCGTAGCAGTGGGCAACGGGAATCATTGTCGCAGCTTTCTATTCCGGTTCCACACGATGGAGACTCATCCAAGCTGAGGCGGCATAAATCAGGGATAGCGTGTCCCAACATGTCGTTCATCCGGCGGTGCACACTGAAGACACAACCATGCTTCATGAACGGCAGGCCTTCTGTGTCGTGCATGGAAGTTGGCATCCGCTTCACAATGGGGTAGCTGTCCCCGATGAAAAGCGAGTACTCTCCAAGAGTGTTCCTCGGCACCCACATAGCATCACGAGGGTCGAACTCGGCGCCGTTCATCTGGTACACGCGGCATCCCAGATCTGGACACATGGTGACGTACATAGTCAAGGTCCATGCATAATAATGTTGTGCTCACATATGGCGGTCAGTAATACTGTGCAGCAAATAGTACTACTCTGGTATAGAGGAAGTAAAATAACCGGCTTATTATATATAGCCACTCTTGGCTACATGGATGAGATAGTAAGACATGGAAAAACCAAAATGGTGGCAGCTAGTGGGTTCAAGTCTTCAAGGGCCTAGCTAGCTATACGCGTCCTCCAAGGTTGTTGGAGTAAATGACCACGGGTAGCCTAGCCGGCTTCCCCTGGCACTTCAGAAAAATTACAGGCCGAACAAGCCTCCAAGCTTACAAGACACGGGGCCGCCTTCCCCCAGCCGTCTACCTCTCAAGCCGGCTGCGCAAAGGCAGCCCAGCCCTGAAATCCTTGAGAAACAAGACCACGAGAAGGCCGACTTCCCGAAGTCGCCCATAAAAGGGCCGACTCCAAGGAGCCGGCCCCTCAGCAGGCGGCTAAGATCTTGCCCTCAGAGTCTGCACCCACATAACGACGACAAGACGGGGCGTGGCTACAGTAAAGCCTGCCACCCCCGAATCCCGGTGCATGCATGGCCACAGTGCACCGTACGGGGTGGCCATCCCCGTCCGGCGGCACTGTTGCCACGATGATCGTGACGTCACCCACGGCGAGTGGTCAGTAGGACCCGTGGGTGGCGGGCCCCCTCGGTCAATGCGATCTCGAAGGCGACCAGGCTTCCCACAGTCGGTCAAGGGTATGGCCGGCTTCCCACAGCCGGCCAGCTCTCTCCATCCAAGGAGGTGCTTCATTAAGGAGACAAGAGAAGGTAAGGCTATAGTGATCAGCCGCCTCGCGGCGGCACTGTAGCCATGCTTACCACGACAAATCCATCGTCACCAGGGGCAAGGTAACAGTAACCAGCCCCTGACAAGACCCCCGAGAGGTGGGGCCGGCTTGTC
Organism: Triticum aestivum; assembly: GCF_018294505.1. NCBI lineage: Eukaryota > Viridiplantae > Streptophyta > Magnoliopsida > Poales > Poaceae > Triticum > Triticum aestivum. The sequence continues at coordinate 557,075,822 of NC_057797.1, read as the reverse complement.
GGCCAAAGGGTCGGCAACCGGCGGGCCCCACCAGTCGACGGAGAAGCCGGCGGGCGTGGACACAGATGGCTGGGGCCCATGCCCAGCCGGATTACCATTGTACCCCTGGGGGTAGGCCTATATAAACCCCCCAGGGTTCCCATGTAGGGGAGATCACTCTTTGGATAGATTTTAGACGCCACAAGGAAAAAAGGAGCGGGCTAGCCTGGCCCTCCCTCATCCTTTCACCGAACAGCTCAAGGAGCATTCTGTAGCAACCCACCGAGCTAGTGATCATGCAGAGACCCCGCAGAGCAGCATTAGGGGTGTTATCTCCACGGAGAGCCCTGAAGCTGGGTAAGATTCGCCGGCATTCATGTCTTCGCCTTATCCCGTTTCCAGGCACCGGCGATGTTTTATTGGCTCCCACAATGATAATCCATCCATTGGCATATGTCGCACCAACCACCCGACATTTGGCGCCCACCGTGGGGCCAGGCGCACCATCGTTCGGAGACCTGCTCTGGACAGGAACCCTCTTCCTTCCCAACGTGCGTAGCCAGACTGGCTCGCCCGATGGCGCTTGCCCCGATGCGCTGCAAGACATCGCCGACGCCTGCGCGGCGAGCTGCCTCGCCAATCTTCTTGCCGAGGCTCGCATCTCTGACGAGCCCGCATCCGACGCGGGCAGAGACTGCCCAAGAGTCACCTCGTCAGCCTCCTCGATCAACTCCACGTCTCTGGCGAGCTTGCCGCAGACTTGGAGTCGGTTGGCTCCACCGACCCGATGCTTGTTGACTCCGACACGACATCCCTTGACGCCTTCCCCACCAACGTGGTGGTCATCAACGACCCTCTTCCTCAAGCCGACAGCAGCGGCAGTGCCATTACCGAGGTACTGGTTATCAGCCACGGCACCTCCTCAGGCGAAAACGCCCACGACGCTCTGCAGGCGGCGCTGCACGACTTGTCTGTCCCCGTCCCGGCTGACGCGGACGCCAAGACATTGGAGGCGCACCGCCTCGCCCTTGTTGCGGAGGGCCAGAGGCTCGCCACCATGAGACGCCTCACCGAGGCTCACCAGCGCGAGGTCGATCGAGCCGCCTTCGGCACGCCGCCTCCCGACGGGCCGAGCCGCGTCGGTATCGTCAAGAAACACGGCGCGGATATCGCCGACATGCTGGGAGTAGACCGCCCAGTCTATGCCACGCCTCTCGAGAACTTGCGCGCCACCCAGGCGGCCGCAGACGAGTTGAATGCCTGGGGCCTGATGAGCTCCCTTACATGACCAAACGCATCCAACAACTTATCGACGCGGCCATAGAGCGGCATGAAGCCGGCGTCCGCGCCGAGAGTCCTTCCCCGCGCCGAGAGCACGACGCGACGTCCCGAACACCGACCGTGGGCAACACCCGTGTGAGAAAAGAAAAGGAGCCGGCTGCCAGCCGCAGCCGGACTCGAATCTCCATCAAGCGTGACGCCGAGGGCCGCCCTCGAGCCGTGGAGTGGCGGGGCAACCCTCCTTCTCCTCCGCCTCGCGGGGAGAGATACCCTACCCCGCCGCCAGTCATGCACTCGACTCTCAGCGGCCGGCTGGGTCACCGCAAAGGAGTCGGCGAGAATGATACCCGCCACCGGATCGACCGCCTTGCGCGATCCTTGGCCCTGGAAGAAGAAGATGATGTCGGCCCGTCTTGCTTCGGCCCCCGCATCCGCGACGAGCCCTTCCCTAAAGGGTTCTCATTCCCAAGAGACACGCCCAAGTACAACGGCTCCACAAAGCCGGAAGATTGGTTGATCGACTACTCCACCGCAGTTAGCATCGCAAACGGCAACATGCGTGTTGCCGTAAAATATGTGCCCCTCATGCTCCAAGGCACGACGTGCACCTGGCTTAACAGCCTCAAGCCTTACAGTGTCAACAACTGGCTAGACTTCACCGAAGCCTTCATACGCAACTTCACCAGCACCTACAAGCGGGCTCCTAAGCCCCGACAGCTCTCCTTGTGCGTCCAAGGGCCCAACGAATCGACTCGCGACTACCTCACGCGGTGGGCCGAGCTCCGCAATTCTAGCGAGGGAGTGCACGAGGTCCAAGCTATAGAGTACTTCACCGTCGGGTGCCGAGAGGGCACCCTCCTCAAGCACCGACTCCTCTGTGACAAGCCGACTATGCTTGATGAGCTAGTAGTCATAGCTGATAAATACGCCATGGCCGATTCCTCGATGAAGACCGAGCTCCGAGTAGACACCTCCGGGATGGTGCTCGCTCCGAGTCCCAAGACGCCGACTAGAGAATCCAGCCGACGCCCACACCAGAACGACCACAAGCGCAAGGCTCCCCTGCCGCCTTCGACCAGTCGGCAGGTGGCCACAGTCGAGAATGAACAACCCGAAGGACGGCCCGCACTGAAGAAGCAAAAGGGTGGCAGGCCGGCTTGGCAGCCGGCTTTCTCCTACGAGCAAGCACTTGATGCCCCCTGCAAGTTTCACAGCGGCGCGAAGCCTTCAAACCACACGACCAGAAAATGCCATTGGCTCACTCGGATCTCCAAGGGTGAGGGGATGGCGCCGCCTCTGCTTGCTGGTCAGCCGCCTCGGGCTCCTCCGCAGCCAGCCGCTCGACCAGCGGTCGGGGCAGTTCAAGACGAGTACCCCGACGAGCATGCCGCCTACATCATCTTCACCAGCCAGCCAGAAGATCGGCGTAGCCGGCGCCGACAACACCAAGAAGTCAACGCAGTCGCCTCCAACAACCCAGAATTCATGCACAGGTCAGAAAGGCCTATTAGCTGGAGCCGGACAGATCACCTAGAGGTGATGCCGTCTCCCGGCTCCTACGCATTGGTTCTGGACGCCACCCTTGCTACGGAAAGGCGAGCCACCCATTTCTCCTGTGTGCTGATAGATGGTGGGAGCAACATCAATATCCAATACCGCGATACCATGGAGAAGCTGAGCATCAAGTCAAAGCAGCTCATGCCCAGTCGGACTGTGTTCCATGGCATCGTACCTGGCTTGTCCTGCTCCCCAATCGGCAAGATCAAGATAGATGTCCTCTTCGGGGACAAGGATCATTTCCGCCGAGAGGCGGTTTGGTTTGAAGTAGTGTATCTAGAGAGTCCTTACCATGCGTTGCTTGGCCGACCTGCCCTGGCCAAGTTCATGGCTGTACCCCATTACGCCTACCTCAAGATGAAGATACCAAGTTCCAAGGGCATCATCACCATAGCCGGAGACTACAAGAAATCCTCCGAGTGCGCGGCTGCCAGCAGCCGGCTGGCCGAGTCCCTTGTAATTACTAAAGAGAAGAAGATACTGGACCGAGTCGTGGCCATGACCGGCAAGCAGCCAGCCTTGTCCCCCGACCCCAAGGAGTGTGGTGCCCAAGGTTCCTTTCAGGCGGCCAAAGAAACAAAGAGGGTACCCCTGGACCCAGATCACCCAAAAAGGTTTGCCACCATCGGGGCAAACCTGGACAGAAAATAGGAAGGCGAGCTCGCCGATTTCCTCTGTGAGAATTGGGACATTTTCGCATGGTCCCCCAAGGACATGCCGGGTGTGCCGAAGGAATTCGCCGAGCACAAGCTACATGTCCGAGAAGGTGCGAAACCAGTCAAACAGCCTCTTCGCCGGTTATGGGAGGAGAAGAGAAGGATTGTGGGAGAAGAGATAGCCCGGCTTCTGGCAGCCGGCTTCATTATGGAAGTTTTCTTCCCAGAATGGCTCGCCAACCCGGTCCTCGTGCTGAAGAAAAACAACAAGTGGCGCATGTGTATAGACTACACTAGCCTCAACAAGGCTTGCCCCAAAGACCCCTTTGCCTTGCCAAGGATTCATCAAGTAATAGACTCCACAGCCGGATGCGAGCTGTTGAGCTTCTTGGATGCTTACTCAGGCTACCACCAGATAAAGCTGGATCCAGCTAACCGCCTGAAAACCGCCTTCATCACACCATTCGGAGCCTTCTGCTACCTGACTATGACATTCGGCTTGAGAAATGCCGGTGCCACTTTTCAGCGTTGCATGCAGAAATGCCTCCTCAAGCAGCTCGACAGAAATGCTCATGTCTATGTAGATGATATTGTGGTGAAGACAGAGAAGCGCGGCATTTTGCTGGAAGACCTTAGAGAAACATTTGAAAACTTGCGTCGATTCCAAATCAAGCTCAACCCCGAGAAATGCGTGTTAGGAGTACCAGCTGGCCAGCTCCTAGGCTTCCTGGTCTCCGAACGCGGCATCGAGTGCAACCCAATAAAGATCAAGGCCATAGAGAGAATGGAGATTCCCACCAAGCCGCGGGATGTCCAAAAGTTCACCGAATGCTTGGCTTCCCTGAACCGCTTCATCAGCCGGCTTGGAGAGAAGGCCCTCCCCCTCTACTGACTCATGAAAAAGTCCACTCATTTCAAGTGGAACGACCAGGCGGACCAAGCCTTCCAGGAGCTAAAGAAGATGCTGACCACGCCGCCTGTCTTGGCGGCACCGGCTGAAAAGGAGCCCATGCTCCTTTACATTGCCGCTACTAGCCAGGTGGTCAGCACGTCATCATAGTCCAACGCCCAGAACAAGGCCGGGCTCAGCCGGTTCAGAGGCCGGTGTATTATTTAAGCGGAGTCTTATCCACCTCGAAGCAGAACTACCCACACTACCAGAAGATGTGCTATGGTGTGTACTTCGCTACCAAGAAGCTCAAGCCCTATTTTCAAGAGCACCCCATTACGGTCATATGTACTACCCCGCTTGATGAGATCATAGGCAGCCGGGATGCATCCGGCCGATTGGCCAAATGGGCCATTGAGTTGGCCCCCTACGCGATCTTCTACCAGCCCCGCACCGCCATTAAGTCACACACACTGGCCGACTTCCTCGTCGATTGGGCCGAAACACAATACCTGCCACCAGCTCCCGACTCCACTCACTGGCGGATGCACTTCGATGGGTCCAAGATGCACACCGGCTTGTGAGCTGGCATCGTCCTCACCTCTCCCAAGGGCGACAAGCTCAAGTATACATTGCAAATTCATTTTGCCGCCTCCAGCTATGTGGCCGAGTACGAGGCGCTCATACACGGGCTCCGGCTAGCCAAAGAACTCGGCATCCGCCGGATCTTGTGCTATGGCGACTCGGATTTGGTGGTCCAACAGTCATCCGGTGACTGGGACACCAAAGACGCAAACATGGCGAGCTATCGTTTCCTCGTCCAGCAAATCAGTGGATATTTTGAGGGATGTGAGTTCCTTCATGTACCACATGCCGACAACATGCAAGCAGATGCCCTGGCACGAGTAGGATCCACCCGGCAAGCCATACCAGTCAGCATTTCTCTCCACCGACTCCTCAAGCCGTCCCCAGAATCTAATTCCATCTTTGTGCCGCCTGACCCCAACGCAGTCGGATCCGACTTGGGAAACCAAGCAGGCGGCGCGGGGAGTCCAATAGGCGGCCCGGGGACTTCCATAGTCGCACCCAGCCCGGGGAATTCAGAACTCGGCCCGGGGACTACATCAACACAACAGGCGATGGCCGACTCCGGCCCCAACTCTTCACTACCCAGCCCACCCGCCCCTATCACAGTGGCCGTCCTGACAATAGAAGAAGTCACAGCTCCATCCTGGGCCCAGCCCATCCTCAATTTCTTAGTAAACAGAGAGCTGCCAACCGACGAGATCTCGGCAAGATAAGTTCAACGCTGAGCCGAAGCCTACACAATCGTCAACAGAGAGCTTGTTAGGCGCAGCGTCACTGGAGTCTTCCAGCGCTGCATCGAACCAGAGAAGGGCACAACAATCCTCAGGGACATCCACCAAGGCGAATGCGGCCACCACGCATCCTCAAGATCACTCGTCACCAAGGCTTTTCGCCACGGATTTTTCTGGGTGACTGCCTTGGAAGACGCCAAGGAACTAGTCAAAAACCGCAAAGGGTGCCAAGTTTTCAGCTCCAAGCAACACCTGCCAGCTTCTGCACTCAAGACCATCCCCCTCACCTGGCCCTTTGCCGTGTGGGGGCTAGACATGGTGGGCCCGCTCAAGACGGCATGCGGTGGCATGACACATCTGCTTGTCGCTGTGGACAAATTTACCAAGTGGATTGAGGCAAAGCCGATCAAAAAGCTGAATGGGCCAACTGCCGTCACATTCATCGCAGATATTATAACCCGGTATGGCCTACCGCATAGCATCATCACCGACAACGGCACAAATTTTGCAAAGGGAGCACTGGCATGTTTCTGCACAACACGCGGCATCCGGCTGGACCTAGCATCCGTTGCCCACCCGCAGTCAAACGGCCAGGTCGAGCGAGCAAACGGCCTCATCCTCTCCGGCATCAAGCCCCGACTAGTCGTACCACTGGAGCGTTCGGCCAGCTGCTGGCTGGACGAGCTGCCGGCCGTCCTCTGGAGTTTGCGCACTACCCCAAACAGATTGACCGGCTTCACCCCTTTTTTCCTTGTATATTGTGCCGAGGCCGTCATCCCAACTAACATCGAGTTCAACTTGCCTCGGGCCACCATGTACACAGAGGCGGAAGCCAAGAAAGCACGAGAAGACGACGTCGACCTGCTGGAAGAGGGCCGGCTGTTAGCTCTTAGTCGGTCTGCTATCTATCAGCAGGGTCTGCGCCGCTACCACAGCCGGAAGGTCAAGCCAAGATCTTTCCAAGAGGGAGACCTTGTGCTCTAGCTGATCTAGCGAACAGCCGGCCAGCACAAGCTCTCGGCCCCTTGGGAGGGCCCCTTCATCATCAGCAGAGCTTTAGGCAACAACTCCTACTACCTAATCGACGCGCAGAAGCCGAAGGCACGCAAGAGAGACGATTCCGGCAAGGAGTCGACCCGACCGTGGAACGCCAATCTCCTCCAAAGATTTTACAGTTGAAAAGCAGTACGTAGCACGCTACCTTTTTGTACTAAGTATGAGACAAGGGGTGCCCCGAGGAGTACTCGGGGACTACCCTCTTTTATCTATGAAAGATGAGTATCATGCATACGATTATGTTGCTACACTTGCTTTCTTCATCCGGCACCGGGTTCGACCAATCGGCCCGTGGACTCGCCACCTCAAGTTATATCTGAAGTTCCACCTACAGCCAGACAAGTAGTGTGCCGGCACCCAAGCCCCCTCTTGCCAAAAGTCGCAGCTCGAAGAAACAACTGTCCGACTGGCAAGAGCCAAGGGCAGGAAAGGATGCCGACGCGAAAAAATGGCTAAGGACTAACGAACTTATATAACACAAGCTGGCCTCCCACCCCGCCAGCCGACTACTAGAGGAGTCGGCTGGCCGGCTTCCCGCTCACCTTGCTGCAATATGAGAAAGCTCAAGTACTTGCCTTCCCAAAAACGACCAAGTCCTTCTCCGGCCGCAGACTGCAGAGCAGCTGTCCGGCTGGGAAGGCGGCGGCCAAGGGAAGGCGGCAAAGGAAAAAGCCAAAGGATAAAAAGCAAACATAAGCGGAAGCCAAACACATGCATAATATTTACACAAAAGACCTTCGAAAGGCCAGCATTCAACATAGTCTGAATACACACCCAGTGGGTGGAACTGCGCAAATTTAAAGATTGTTCAAAGAAGTAACAAGCAGGAAAGCTAGGACGGCGGATCAAGCCAGGGGAGCAACAGGCGAGTGGGGAAGGTTGGCGGAGTCGGCGGTGCCGGCTGGAGGAGTGACCGGTTGGCGAGTCTCGGCATCATTGCTAGAGGCACGATCGGGCTCAGGCGGGCTGGTCGCTTCACCATCCGGCGTAGCGTCTTCGTCGTCCTCTCCCTCTTCCTCTTCGCCCTCATCACTGGAGGCAATCTCCTCCACCGAGTCCTCACCTTCGGCCGGGTTCAGCCGGAACCACTCCTCTGGCTGAGCGACGCCGGTGTCATCCACCTCAGGAGCAAAGGCGCTGGTATCGGTAAACTCGGCGATCGCCGAGGCGCGCTGGATGATAGCCGGCCGCACTGCCTCCAGCTCCTCGTCAGCCTCCTGCTGCCAGGTGCTCAGCTGGTCCAAGTTCAGCCCAGGATACCAAGCCCAGACGAACTCCAGAGCCCGCCCAGCGCCGGAGTGGGCCGCTGACGCCTTCAAAAGCCTCGAAGCGGCCGACTGCGACCTCCAGCCAGTCGGCGGTCCGACTTGGGGTGCACGGAATCACCTTGCCAGGCCAGAGGGCGGCCAGCACTTGCGCTCCGGCGTGCTGAAGACGGCGGAGCATGCGATGGGCCGGCTGCAGGCGGGCTTGAAGGCCCAGAAGCTGCTCCTCAAGTGACCGGCTGGCATTCGGCGCAATCTCGGCCCCCGCCTGCCGTCGCGTGTTACGGTAGGCCTCGATGGCTTGGGTAGCGGCGGCTGAGTAGCCGGGGAAGTAATATGCGCAAAGAGGAAAGCAGCGACACAAAATGAAAAAATGAATCAGATAGTAGAAGACAGGCAAGGAAGCAAAGAAGAAGGCGGCCTACCGTCAATCAAGTCTTCCACCCGGTTGTAGCCTTGGCTCAGCTCCTGCCTCATCTCGGCCCAGTTTTCCGCCTCGGTCTCATACTCGGCTTTGAGGGCGGCCTCGCTGTCCCGCGCCGCCTTCAGCGCCCCCCTGTGGCTTTCCTCCTGGTCGGCCAACCTCTTGGCCAGGCGGTCACGCTCTTGAGCCAGGCCGGTGCACTCGGCTTCCTTGGCACGAAGGGCGGTCTGGGCTCCGCTCAGCTGGCTCCTCAAGTCGGCATTGGCCACTGCAATATAAAGAAAGAAGTCCTCAGGAAAAGATCCGACCCGACTACTCGGTAGTCGGCCCGAATCTCGGGGACTACACCCATTGGGTGCGCTGACGCACCCCCGCTTAAAAGAAAAACAGAGCACTTACTCCGGCTCTCGGTAAGATCAGTGGCTTTCTGATTAAACTCCTGGGCCTGGGAGTTGAAGGCGGATGCGCGGATGTTGTGGTACTCCTGCAGAGAAGACAAGGGACGTGAGTAAGAACAAGATGGTAATAAAGCTATCGAATAAGTTCCAAGCCGCCTGCTCAGCAGCCGGCTCGGAACTCGGGGACTACACCCAGTGGGGGGCTGATGTGCCCCCACGGAAGAAATTAAAAGAAATCAAAGGAGCAGGAGGACTCACCTGAATAACTGACCACGCCATGAGAAACTCCTAGGTGTACTGCTTCAGTGCGGTGGCTTGGGCCTGAAACCGGCTCCGGACATCCTGCGCCGTCACATTCAGCACGGATGTCCCGCCACTCGGCGTCCACCCGGACGAGCTATCGCTGGCCGCTTCTAGGTCCTGGGCAGACGAGCCGGTGTCCACGGTCTTCTACGCGTCCGGCACTAAAGTCGCCTTCCCCGCGCGCCGGCGAAGCGGTGACGAGATCACAAGATCCCCTCCCATGGTTGGCTCACCCCCAGCCGGCCGCGCTGGCGGCACTTCAGGCCGGCCTCCTCGGCCCACCACAGTCGGCGGCGATGGCGCCGTCTCCCTCTCCATCTCCGGCTGGCCGCCGTCAGCTTCCTCCAACGGGGGCACAGGGGTGTCAGGAGCCGCGGCACGGAGGGGAATGACGAACTGCGGAGGCTGGTTCTGCAGGGCGTCCGCCTCCCTCTCCGCGTCTACGGCCTCCGCCTGGGCCTTGGCGGCTGCGACGGCTCACGCCTTCGCCGACTTCTGCTCCGCCTCCTGAGCCGCCCTCCCCTCCTCTACCTCCCGCTCCTCTTGTGCTTCCTGCGTGTTCTGCTCCGTCGCCTCTAGAAGGTCGGCGCAGGGATCTACCCGGCACGAGTTTGAAGACCCTCCTACGGCTCTGACTATGGAGGCGGCCGGGACTCGCCTAAGGGAAAGAGGGGTCCTGTTTGATAAATTGAGAAAAAGGGTTTGGAAAAACATCAACCGGAGAAGAAGAAAAAAGAAAGGCATAAGAACAGCGACACTTACGTTGAGACCGCCTGCGGCTGCTTCACCACCTTGCGGAAGCGGGCTACCTTCGCGGCCGCCTCATCCCGCTTGGTCGCTGCCGCGGTACTATTGGGCTTCTTCGGCCGACTGCCGAAGTGGGTCGACGCGACCCGGCGCTTCTGCGCGCCGCCCTGGGCAGTTGGCCCGGCGGATGGACCCGCACCATGGTGCTCGGGCGCCAGTCGGCGGCGCGCCATGACTTCGGCCTCGTCGTCATCTGGCCAGTCCTCGAAGCCGGCCCCGAGCCCGGACCCGCCTGCGTCGCCGCCTTCCCCCGCGACATCATCCTCCATGGCGGCCGCCCCCAGGTCTGGGTCGTCTACATCGTCCATCGTACAGTCGGGGAGGAATTGGCGTTCCACCCCTGCGGCCCCGACTGCTGGCGGAAGCATGGGGTTCTGCCAAAGAAAGACCGGCTGGTCAGGAGTCGGCCAACATGAACTCGACAACGAGCAATGAGGAAGAGAAACTTACCATCGGAGGAGGATTGGCGCGAGCTCCTCGGTGAGCTTGCAGTTGGAAATGTAGTTCACCATGTAAGACACCTTCGCGTGAGGCATCTCCTTGGTGCTTAGCCGGCATGGGTCGAAGCGGCCGCTCATCTGACAGATCATATGAGGTCGGCCCTGGAGCGGGAGCACCCGGTGCTCCATGAAGGCGGCCGCCAGGTCGGCCCAGGATAGACCCTCTGACTGGATCACCACCCGGAGCCGGGCAACGGAGGCGGACCCGCCCGAAGACAGCGACCTGGACAGGAAGGACCATGAACACTGCCTCCCAGCCGGCGGACCGGCTATGTAAGCCGGCAGGTTGACGAAGTCGCCTTGCGGAGCAATATTCTTCATGTAGAAGTAGGACTTCTGCCAGGGCTTCACCGACTAGATCAGCAGGATGAGTGGAAATGGGTTGTTGTCGCTCGCCCTCCGCATGGCGATGAAGGCACCACATGGGGCAGGCACGCCCGCGATGACGGTGCCAAGCTTGCACTGAAAGAGCTCTCCCCACTGTTCAAGATTGGGGAGAACGCCGAGAAAACCCTCGCACAGGGTGACGAAGGACTACAGTAGCGTCACCGCGTTGGGAGTGAGGTGATGCGGCTAGAGATGATAAAATTCAAGGAACGAGCGGAGGAACCCGCTCGCCAGCAGGCCGAAGCCGCGCAGGCAGTGCGAGCGGAAGATCACCCGCTCATCCTCTTTTGGCGCCGGTGAAATCTTCCTCTCTGGCGCGAGGCGGACCCGTACGAGATCCGCGCTCGGCAACCGCCGTGTCCGACGGAGGAAGTCGATGTGGTCGTCCTGGACGTTGGAGCCATCCCAGGAGCTCGACAATGCCATGAGGACAGCGCGGCAGCGAGAAAGGTACGACAAAAGGAGGGTGCACGACCCAGCTGCGACGAGCGGCGACGAGCCAAGAAGATTGGCAGGAAGGCCCAGCGGCGGCAGGTAGCTGTCGTGATGAGAGGAGGAAGAAGAAGGAGGGGGCGGAGCGAGGGAGAGCACGCGAGCATTTTGGAGCTCCCCTCCTCTACCCCTACTTATAGCCTCGTGCGGCGAAGCCGAGGAGGCAGGACGTGGGGGGTGTGGGATTAACTGCACCCACTCCCCCCACGCCACGCTATTATTGCGCCATTACGGCGTGGGGAAACCGCCACTGGGGCGCGCGCGGTCCGTCCAGGCCACAGAAGATCCGCGCGTGGGCCGAGGCCCTGTAGTGACGGGCCCCAGAACTGTGGCGGCGTCCCATCGCGAGCGTGGGCTGGCAGGCCCCTCCAGCCGGAGGATGCCACTTGGCGTGCTGACAACGAGCGGTTAGTTCATAGCCGGACTCGCGCGCCGACTGGCACCCGCCTTCAAACTTCGAGATCTCTAAGAGACGGCGCGCCTAGTCGAAACCGGCTTCTAGTTCCCGGCTCCTCAAGATAGGAAGCTGACTGGGCTCCTCGACTTTTTTCTGCCTCGGAGCCCAACCAGCTTCGGGGACTACTGCCGGAGTAAATGACCATGGGTAGCCTAGCCGGCTTCGCCTGGCACTTCATAAAAATTATAGGCCAAACAAGCCTCCAATCTTCCAAGACACGGGGCCGCCTTCCCCCAGCCAGCTACCTCTCAAGCCAGCTGCACAAAGGCAGCCCAGCCCTGAAATCCTTGAGAAACAAGACCACGAGAAGGCCGACTTCCCGAAGCCGGCCATAAAAGGGCCAACTCCCAGGAGCCGGCCCCTCAGGAGGCGGCTAAGATCTTGCCCTCAGAGTCTGCACCCACATAACGACGACAAGACGGGGCGTGGCTACAGTAAAGCCTGCCACCCCCGAATCCCGGCGCATGCATGGCCACAGTGCACCGTACGGGGCGGCCATCCCCGTCCGACGCGACATTGTTGCCACGATGATCGTGACGTCACCCACGGCGAGGGGTCAGTACGACCCGTGGGTGGCGGGCCCCCTCGGCCAGGGATATCCCGAAGGCGGCCAGGCTTCCCACAGTCAGCCAAGGGTATGGCCGGGTTCCCATAGCCGGCCAGCTCTCCCCCTCCAAGGATGTGCTTCATTAAGGAGACAAGAGAAGGTAAGGCTACAGTGATGAGCCGCCTCGCGGCGGCACTGTAGCCATGCTTACCACGACAAAGCCATTGTCATCAGGGGCAAGGTAACAGTAACCAGCCCCCGACAAGACCCCCGAGCGGTGGGGCCGGCCTGTCGGCCAAAGGGTCGGCAGCCGGCGGGCCCCACCAGTCGGCGGAGAAGCCGATGGGCGTAGACACAGATGGTTGGGGCCCACGCCCAGCCGGATTACCATTGTACCCCTGGGGGTAGGCCTATATAAACCCCCAGGGTTCCCATGCAGGGGAGATCACTCTTTGGATAGATTTTAGACGCCACAAGGAGAAGAGGAGTGGGCTAGCCTGGCCCTCCCTCATCCTTTCACCGAACAGCTCAAGGAGCATTCTGTAGCAACCCACCGAGCTAGTGATCATGTGGAGACCCCGCAGAGCAGCATTAGGGGTGTTATCTCCACGGAGAGCCCTGAAGCTGGGTAAGATTTGCCGGCGTGCATGTCTTCGCCTTATCCCGTTTCCAGGCACCGGCGATGTTTTATTGGCTCCCACAATGATAAGCCGTCCATTGGCATATGTCGCACCAACCACCCGACAAAGGTAAAAAGTACTCCTACTAGTACTACAAAGTATACTACTAGTACAACAATGAAAGAGGAGGCGAGAGGGTTAAAAAATGGAATACCTGGGTAGATGGTGACGGCCCGATCGTGGTAGATTGTGTGACCATGTTGCACATCAGTGGTACCATGTGTAACGACTGCTAAGATAGTTGATCCCAATATGCCAAAGTTAGCTACAAGCTTCCAGGTTAGACCAAATGTCGGATGCAAATGCACATCCAGGATCGGCGATCTTATTTTGATCAGGGGATGACTGGTCCCTGCAAAATAATGGAGTACTGTTAGGGATGCAAATGATGGTTTGTGCATTCTGTTTGTAATCTCCCATACCGTATGATGGCAACCAGATGAAACAAGTCCACTGGCTTGTCACCGCGAAGATGCGACCTAGATGGCGCATAGCGTCTTCGATCGTGTAAGGGTACAAATCTGTCATCGCCAACATGCGCCAGCCTCTACCGTTACTGCCTCTTGCATTGATGGCAATCCTTATGTCGAACACCGTGATGAGATAGTAATCGTCGTAGCCGCGTCGCTTTTTCGGTGGGTCCGCAATTGCTATCTTCTTCAATCTCATGTAGGCATCATCATACGTATTCAAGCCCAGCTAGTCCAGAAGGCCAATCCCAATGGTGGATAAGGGGTCTACCGGAATGGCCGCACTGCTGTGGATGTTGTGCAAAATGATGGTGGTTTCTGGACGGAGGTATGCAAGCCAATCTTTGTTGGCACCGACCTAGACCTATATATAAGATGGTGGGAAACGGAGAAATTATGGCATGGAAATGGAATAACTAAGTACTACATGATCAAACTCCATTACTGACCTGCTCATCGGACAAAATCCGACTACCTCTCAACGTCGGCAACTCTAGCGGAGTCAACGTGCAACCATGGCCAGGGAGCGGTGGACTGTTCGAAGGATTGTCCCATAGAAGAACCTTCTCCTCGAGGACGCATGGGAGACCAACAAGCATGGCCTGTTTAAGCAGCATCTTGAAAAAGTTGGTGCAGGAAGCACCGAGTCTTGCGGCGGTGGGGACGTCGTAGTGGCGTGCGATTTCTTCCACAGGATCGTCGTCCAAGGTCTCCGAGCTCCGACGAGGAGGAGAACCGCCTGGCGAATCCATGGGAGCAGCGACGAACTGCCTTCTCTTCGGGGGGAGGGGAACCAGCAAAGAGGAGATAAGAGCATAGTAACCGCAGGGCCTCGTCCCTTCCAACTGTATATCGTTCCTCAGCAAAGGGGTGAGGCTATTATTTACTACTAGTACTCCCTCCGTCTAGGTGCATAGGGCACCTAAGAAATGGTACCGTGAACTAGGCATATGTTGATTGGACGCTCATCACGTTTTTCTCTCCCTCTAGTTGTCGGGTTTCGGGTTCCGGCAGACCCTTGAGGTTCGAACACTGGGGTGCGCGCGGAGATCTCCCCCTACCGGTCTACGTCCGATCCTCTCGTGCGAACTAAGATGAAAATGATGAACAACACAAGGGACACGATGTTTATACTGGTTCGGGCCACCGTCGTGGTGTAATACCCTACCCTAGTGTGTGGTGTGGTGGATTGCCTCTGGGGCTTATGATGGACAGTACAAGGGAAGAACAGCCTCACCAGAGGTTTTCTTGAGCTGTTGTGATGAACTTCTAGGGTGAGTTCAGTCGCCTCTCTCTCTCTCTGCTATGGTTCTACCAGATTTCCAGCCGTTGTGGTCGTCGTTGTCTTCTGTGGTGTCTAGCTCTATTTATAGAGGCCCTGGGCCTCTCCCAAATAATGAGCGGGAAGGGCGCCAACAATTGGCCATTTCGATGGGGAACATCTAGTGCAAGTTATCCTGACCAAAGGTGGTCTTCGGCTGCCAAAAGCACTGGAGATGACGCCATCTTGGGCTCCATGGTGACCTCCGTCCTGCTGTCCGGCTGGTCTTGGTCTCGTTGCACTGGAATGGTAACCTTTGCCTGATGCCTTGGCCTGTGCTTTCCCCCTTTGCACCAAAGGGGAAACTAGGACACTGCGCAAGCCGACGCCCGCCTAGTCTCGATCGTCATGGCTTGCGTCACAGGTTCCTCGCGAGGTACTCCTGCCTTGATCTCTCCGCCTCCTCGCGAGCCTGCCTGATGAGGCTGCCTCAAAGGAAGCTTCTTGTCCTCCACCCCGCGAGGCTTGGCCCCTCGCGAGGGTCTTGAGCTTGAGCTGATGAAGATGGGCCATGCTGGGCCCCTACTTGAGCCACGCCGCAGGCCACAGGCAGGCAAGTCTGGGGACCCCTGTTCCCAGAACGCCGACAGTAGCCCCCGGACCACGGCGCGCGCGGGCTTGGCCTAGTACAAAAACGAAAGGGCAAGCGCGAAGCACCGCGGGCCCTACCAGCCTGCGGCCTTGGGCGCCGCGTGGCGACTGATTGGACGTGGGCAACTGCGCTTCCCCACGATGCCTCGGCGACCGCATGACTTGATAAGTCCCTGCATGCAGAGAAACCGGTCATGATTACCTGCGATCGTGGTGCACGGCGGTTGGCCTCCTCCGGCTATAAGTACGGGGCTGGGCGACCCCCTTCGGCCTGTCCTTCCTTGCTACTCCTTTCCTTCTTCTCGATTACTCCTCACCCCCATGGCTCCAAAGAGATTCTCGGCCGCGGTGAAAGGAAAGGCCGCCCAGGCTGGGCCTGACTCCCCCCTAGACAAGCGCGGCCGAGGCCGCCCTCGCAAGTATACCACGGTCCCCGTGGTGGCCTCCCGCGGCCAGGAAGGTGGTTCCCGGCACGGTGGTGAGCGCCAGGTTGCCGACGGGGGGCACGCCGTGGGTGTGCGCCCCCCTAGGCCACGCTTTCGCTCTGCGAAGGTGCTACCGGAGTTCGTCATGTGGTCGGTAGACCCATCCAGCACCAGGCTCCAGCTCCCCCATTTCTTCGTGGATGAACTGCTGGCCAGCGCCTGGTGCGGCTTCTGGCTCCAGGCAGACGGATGCTCCAGAAGGGACTCCTAGGCGTCACTGGAGGTCGCCGTTTCTAGGAACGTGGCTCTGACATGCGGCTAGCAAATGTTTGCCCGCGCGCGCGGCCTGAGCCGGTGGTGCACCCTGTACTTCAAGTTTGATGGCGACGCCACCCTCCACGTGAGGGTGTTCGGGGAAGACGGTCGCCGTGCCGGGTGTTGCCCTGAAGACGACGACCACGGCCGCCTGCCCAGCCCTAGTTCTGACCAGGATGAAGATGGCAACTGGCGTACAGGCGGCGGTGCTCGGGGTTCACCGAGCTTCGGCAACCCCCTCTCAGGCAGCAGCTCCTCCAGCGGTGGCCGCGACCAGCCTCCTCGCCGTCGCGCCCGCTTGGGTGAAGGTAGCGGGTCAGTCTACCGTCGCGCCCCGGTGAAGCGAGAGGAGGGATCCGCCTGAGCCCCGGGAGCAGCTCGAGCCTTCGCAGTGGGTTGGCGCAGGATGAATCGCGCACATTTTGTTTTCTTTCTTATCCTGCGCAAAAAATAGTAAGTGATGTAGGGCTCCGCGGGGGCGTATTAGAACTGTTGCTGTTTAACCATCGCATTGTTTCCGCTATTTCTGCGCCGTGTTTTTGCGCCGCGCTCCCATGTGCGGGAACTATTTTAGCTCGGTGTGGCTTGGCGCGGTCCTCGCCTCCTAAGGTCATGGACTCCTCGTGTGTTTCGTGCCCTGCAAGGATCAGTAGGAGGGGTAACTTATGGTCTTAGCTATGGGGGCGATCGGCCCAGGTCCTGCGCTCGTGTCGCGATGCCCGTGGGGCACGGATTGGGAGGGGTGCTCCCGCAGAGGACTCGGATAAGAAACATCCAAACGATCGGGGCAGAAAACACTCACAAGGGCGCCCGCGATCCTCCCTCGCAAGACTTCGCGAGAGAAAACGAGGCGAGCGAGCGAGAAAGACAAAGAGCCACAACCCGGGAACGTTAGCAACTCCAATAAAAACTTCAAACGGGAATAAACAAGCCAAATGCAGAAAGCAAATGGGAAAGCCGCGTCCGGCGCCTATTCTAGTCTTCAACATCTTCTCACCAGCGCGGAGCTAAGTGCGGCCACTTGGCGTGGGCGGGAGCCCCCGAGGCCCGAGGGCGGCACTCTGGAGACTCCGGGGCGTGTACAGCCCCACTCATTATTACGTGAGAGTGTCACAGGCGGCGAGCTTCACAGGCATTGGCCTTCTTCACAGGCACCGGGCCTTTCTTGAAATGCGGCAGCTTCACAGGCGTTCGCCTTCTTCACAGGCTCCGGGCCTTTTCCAAAACACAGCGGCTTCACAGGCATTCGCCTTCTTCACAGGCACTGGGCCTTTTCCAAAACGCAGCGACTTTAGAGGCATTCGCCTTCTTCACATGCACCGGGCCTTTTCCAAAACGCAGCGGCTTCACAGGCATTTGCCTTCTTCACAGGCACTGGGCCTTTTCCAAAACGCAGCCGCTTCACAGGCATTCGCCTTCTTCACAGGCACCAGTCCTTTTCCAAAACGCAGCGGCTTCACATGCATTCACCTTCTTCACAGGCACTGGGCCTTTTCCAAAGCGCAGCGGCTTCATAGGCATTCGCCTTCTTCATAGGCACCGGGACTTTTCCAAAACGCAGTGGCTTCACTCAGGGGTAGAACCTCTGGAGATGTTGAATGTTCCACGGGTTCTGGATGGGTACTCCCTCCAGAGTCTCGAAGCACGTGGAGCCAGGCCTGGAAACATGAACAACCTTGAACGGGCCCTCCCAGATGGGAGAGAGCTTGTGCAGCCCTTCCCTGGAGAGAACCCTTCTGAGCACGAGATCCCCTACCTCAAGGGTCCTGGGGCGGATGTTGCGGCTGTGGTATTGCTGTAGCGCCTGTTGATACCTTGTCGCTCGTAGTGCGGCTTCCCGATAGCATTTCTCCCCCAGCACAAGATCCGTCCCCCGCATGGCGTCCTACTGAGCTTCGTCGAACGCCAGGACCTGTGCGGAGCGACGTCTGACCTCGTGAGGGAGAATAGCCTCCGCTCCGCAGACGATGAAGAACGGGGTCTCGCCAGTCGGCTTGGTCGCTATTGTGCGGATTGACCATAGCATGGACTGGAGCTTGTCGTGCCAGCCCCTGCCACAGGCCTCTAGCTTCTTCTTGAAGGTCCTGGCCTTGAGGCCCCTCAGGACCTCCGCGTTGGCTCGTTCAGCCTGGCCATTGTTCCGGGGGTGTGCTACCGAAGCGTAGCATACCTACGTTCCAAGGTTAGCATAGTATGTTTTGAAGAGATTACTGGTGAATTGCGAACCGTTGTCAGTGATGATGCGGTTAGGCACCCCAAACCGGCTCACGAGGCCCTTGATGAACTTGACTGCCGAGCCTGCCGGGATTGTGCGGACAGCTTCCACCACGGCCCACTTGGTGAACTTGTCCACAGCGACGTAGAGGTAGCGATAGCCCCCTGGCACCCGAGGGAACGGGCCTAGATTGTCCAACCCCCAAACTGCGAACGGCCCGGAGAGGGGTATGGTCTGCAGACCCCCCGCTGGCTGATGGATCTGTTTAGCATGAAACTGGCAGGCCTCGCAAGCCTTCACCAGCTCAACGGCGTCGCTGAGTGTTGTGAGCCAGTTGAACCCGATGCGGAACGCCTTGTCGATGAGGGTTCGTGACGACAAGTGGTGCCCGCAGTCTCCGCTATGTATGTCCGCCAGCAGTTCCTTTCCTTGCTCCCTGGAAATACAATGTAGGGACACATCATTTGGCCGCTTCCTGTAGAGCTCGCCATCCTGGATGCAATAAGCCGTGGCCTGCCGTGCCACATGCTCCGCTTCCTCCTTGTTCTCCAGCAGAATCCCTTGCATCAGGTAGTCCTTGAGCTCTGGGATCCAACATCCCTCCTGAGGCTCCAACGCTAGGAGCAGGCGTGCCCCTGATGCCGGGCCGCAAGCCGGAGCTCCAGATGCAGGCGGGTGAGGAGGCTCCTCCCTTGGTTGCGCCGCGCTTGATAGCGACGGTGCCGCCGAGGGCTTGAAGAGCCGCTCCTCGAAGACGCCAGGTTCCTGTGGAAGCCGCCTAGACGCCCTCTTGGCAATGTCGTCAGCCTCTTGATTGGTGCCGCGAGGCACATGCTGCAGCTCCAGCCCCCAGAACTGTTTCTCCATCCTGCGGACTTCAGCGAGGTAAGCTTCCATGTGCTCGTCCTTCGGCTCGTATATCTTGTTGGAGAAGTTGACAAGGAGCTGTGAATCTCCCTTGATGGTGAGGCGCTTTACCCCTAAGGCGATCGCGGCTTTCAAGCCTGCTATCAGGCCTTCATATTCTGCTATGTTGTTGGAGACCTTCTCTCCGTGCTGGAAGCAGAGTTGCACGGCGTAATAGAGTTTGTCCTGGGTAGGGGACACAAGCACTGCGCCAGCTCCTGCACCGTGTCGGGAGAACGCCCCATCGAAGTACACGACCCAGCCGTCCGGTGCTTCACTTCCCGGCGAAAGTGACCGGTCTTCGCCTGCCTCGAGACCCGCGCTTCTGCCCATTCTGCCACGAAATCTGCAAGTGCGGCTCCCTTGATAACTCTGGTCGTGTTGAATTCTAGCTGAAATGCCTGTAGCTCAATGTTCCATTCGGCGATCCTTCCAGCTGAGTTGGGGCTCCTGAGCACTCTTTCCAAGGGGTATGCTGAGACGACCTTAATGGGATGTCCTTGGAAGTAGTGGCGCAGCTTGCGCGAGGCCACTAGTAGCGCGAGGAGGAGTTTTTGAGGCATGGGATACCGTGCCCTTGCGTCCCGTAGCACCGTGCTTACGAAGTACACAGGATGCTCGACGAGGTTGAGGGTGTTGGCGCTGCTTGCGTCCTCCAAAGGTCGAGGTGTCTCTGGAGACGACGGAGCCCCGGGGGCTTGGTCACCAGAAGAGGCCTCTCTTGCTCCGGGTGCATTCTCCTGCTGCGGCTGTCCCTTTCCGGTTGTGGTTGCGGCCTTCGCGAGGCCCTCCTGGCTCTGCTTTGCTTCAGTTCGGACGGTCGATGCGGCCTTGGCACAACGCTCCTCCCTGACCGCCACCAGGGCTGCGCTGGCGGAGTAGGGGGTGGCCACAAGGTAGAGCACCAGGGGCTCCTGAAGACGCGGAGCTACCATCACCGGCAGACTGGTAAGGTACCTCTTGAGGTCTTGGAATGCCTTGTCGGCCTCTTCAGTCCATTTGAAGGGGCCCTTTTTCTTCATCAGCTTGAAGAAGGGCAGGGCTCTTTCCCCCAGCTTGGAGATGAAGCGCCCCAACACAGTCACACGCCCGGTGAGCTTCTACATTTCTCTGAGGGTCCTCGGCGGGCTCATATCTTCGACTGCCTTGACCTTCTCCGGGTTGGCCTCGATGCCCCTGTGGGATACGAGGAAACCTAGGAGCTTGCCCGAGGGGACTACAAATACGCACTTCTCTAGGTTGAACCATAGGTCCACTTTGTTGAGGCTGGAAAAGGTTTCTTCCAGGTCCTGTATCAGGGTTCTTGCCTCACGAGACTTCACCACAATGTCATCGACGTAAGCCTCAGCGTTCCTCCCGAGCTGCCGGCCTAGGGCGATGTGCATCAGCCGCTGAAAGGTCGCGCCTGCGTTGCGCAGCCCAAAAGGCATGCACGTATAGCAGTACACTCCACACGGGGTCAGGAAAGCCGTCTTCTCCACGTCTTCTACCGCCATCTTGATCTGGTGATAGCCCGAGAAGGCATCCAGGAAGCACAATAGGTCGCACTCTGCGGTGGAGTCGACTATTTGGTCGATGCGGGGGAGCGGAAATGGATCCTGCGGGCAGGCCTTGTTGAGGTTGGTGAAGTCGACGCACATGCGCTCTCCCCCCCCCCCTTCTTTGGCACAACAACAGGATTAGCCAGCCAATCCGGGTAGCGGACCTCGCGGATAACCCCTGCCGCCTCTAGCTTCCGGGTCTCTAGAACGATGAAAGCCTGTTTCTCAGTAGACTACCGCCTTGCCTTCTGCTTCACGGGGCGTACATTGGGGCACACGTTGAGGTGATGCTCAATCACTTCCCTTGGGACCCCCGCTAACTGATCTGGTTCCCACGCGAACACCTTCTTGTTCGCACGCAGGAAACTGATTAGGGCCTTCTCCTGCTCGGGCTCGAGGTTGGCCCCGATGGTGAAGGTGGCGCTAGTGGACCCGTCCTCATCGACTGGTACCTGCTTGGTTTCCGCCTTGTCTTGGGTGAACAACTGCTTCTTTTTAGCCGGCGCAGCGCCCTTGGGCTCACGGGCGTCGGTGCTAGTGGGCTGCGCCACCGCGGCCGCCCTGAAAACATGTCGGAGCACCTGCAGCGCATCCCTTCTGTCACCTGACACGGTGAGGGCGCCGCTGCTCCCGGGCATCTTCATGAGGTTGTACGCCGGGTGAGTTGCTGCCATGAACCGAGCCAAGGCCGGATAGCCCAGGATGGCGTTGTAGGGGAGGCCGATAGGGGCGATGTCGAAGTCGATCAGCTCCGTGCGAAAGTTGTCGCAGGTGCGGAAGGTCACTGGGAGGCGGATCTGTCCCAATGAGGCGGTGGAACCGGCTCCGACGCCCGAGAAAGGCCTGCTGGGTTGGAGCCGCTCCGGCGGCATGTGGACTAGGCTGAAGGCCTCCACCGAGAGCATGTTGAGGCCGGCACCACCGTTGATGAGGGTCCTGGTGACGGCTACCTGGCAGATGGTGGGGGTGCACAGCATCGGGAGCGCGCCCGAACCAATGGGGTTGAAGGGGTGGTCCTCCGTCGAAGGTTAGATCGGCCTCGGGCGGCACCCAGCCTGGGGGAGGCTTCTTGGTGCCTGGAGGCGGTGCTGATCCAGTGGGCGAACGGCTTGGCGTGATGACTCGAGGGTGGTGCCTGGGAGCCACCCAGGAGAGCTGCGATGACGGGCGGCGCTGATGTGGTGAAATGGGTGAGGAAGAGGTCGCGTAGCTCCTCCCAGGAGGTGACAGAGGCCGTCGGCAGGTGGAGGAGCCACGCACGCGGGATGCCGGTGAGGGCCATGGGTAACCAGTTGGTCATCACCTGATTGTCGCCCCCGGCTCTGAGGACGGCCTCCTCGTATGCCAGCAGGAAAATCATCGGGTCCGTCGCGTCGTCATAGCGTGGGGCATCTCGGGCCTGAACTTGCGCGGCCACTGCACTTGCCGCAAGGCGGGGGCCAAGGACCGGAGCCCCCTGGCCCCAGTGTCGGCATCCGTTGCCGGAGCGGGCGGCGCGTTGTCCGCCATGAGGGCGGGATGCGATGTCGGGGGAGAGCGGGTCGTCAGGAGGGAGGACTCCGGCGCACCCCTACCTGGCGCGTCAAATGTCGGGTTTCGGGTTCCGGCAGACCCTCGAGGTTCGAACACTAGGGTGCGCGTGGAGATCTCTCCCTACCAGTCTACGTCCGATCCTCTCGTGTGAACTAAGATGAAAATGATGAACAACACAAGGGACACGATGTTTATACTGGTTCGGGCCACTATTGTGGTGTAATACCCTACTCCAGTGTGTGGTGTGGTAGATTGCCTCTAGGGCTGATGATGGACAGTACAAGGGAAGAACAGCCTCGCGAGCTGGTGCGATGAACTGCTAGGGTGAGTTCAGTCGCCTCTCTCTCTCTCTCTCTGCTATGGTTCTACCAGATTTCCAGCCGTTGTGGTCGTCGTCGTCTTCTGTGGTGGCTAGCTCTATTTATAGAGGCCCTGGGCCTCTCCCCAAATAATGAGCGGGAAGGGTGCCAACAATTGGCCATTTCGAAGGGGAACATCTAGTACAAGTTATCCTGACCAAAGGTGGTCTTCGGCTGCCAAAAGCACTGGCGATGACGCCATCTTGGGCTCCACGGTGACATCCGTCCTGCCGTCCGGCTGGTCTTGGTGTCGTTGCACCGAAATGGTAACCTTTGCCTGATGCCTTGTCCTGTGCTTGCCCCCTTTGCACCAAAGGGGAAACTAGGACATTGCGCAAGCCGACGCCCGCCTGGTCTCAATCGTCATGGCTTGCGTCATGGGTTCCTCGCGAGGTACTCCCGCCTTGATCTCTCCGCCTCCTCGCGAGCCCGCCTGATGAGGCTGCCTCTGAGGAAGCTTCCCGTTGTCCGCCCTGTGAGGCTTGGCCCCTCGCGAGGGTCTTGAGCTTGAACTGATGAAGATGGGTCGCGCTGGGCCCCTACTTGAGCCATGCCGCAGGCCGCAGGCAGGCAAGTCTGGGGACCCCTGTTCCCAGAACGCCGACACTAGTTAATCCCGCATTAAGTGTAATGATGGTAGGACTAACCATGCATAGGCTAACGGATTGTTTCACACAATTCTTTAGGTCTAGCTTGCATGCATGCAAAGAAAAAGTAAATGGTAGAGGCGGCTGATTGGTTTGCATATGGAAGGGAGATAAATGTGAAGCTGAAAACGCTAAGTGCATTGGGGTAGGCATACGAGTCATTAGTGCTAACTAATGAAGGGCGACTAATATACTTGAAAATCCTAAATTCTCTTAGGTGCATTATGGAACATTATGGGATTGCATTATACTGTAAATAATAGCACTAGTAAGAAATTTTTGGCACTAGGTAGTAGTTTTTGGTGTGGATTAAGAAATTTTGGGTATGTTTTTGCCATTTTTTGTACACGCCAACTAGTGTCAAAAAACGTCTTACATTATGTGACGGAGGAGTACGTACTCGTACTGTAGCAGTACTAGTACTAATTTTCTCAACTAGTAGTGCGATGTGCTGTTCTTCTAGTCTAGTCTAGTATAGTGCACCAGTTTTGAACTCTTGAATCTCAAGGCCAAGGAGCTACTGTTGGAAGTGGAGGGTACTACTGTTCTCTAGAACCATCGCTGTACTATCAATGCAGGGGAAGTACACCTGCGTAGTGGCCTAGTGGGTACTCTCGGTGCTCTGTTCAGCCGCTCCTCTCGTGTAACTGGCCTACTCAGCCGCTCCTCTCACGCACACACTAGCAGCCTGTTTATCAGCGACGGTTACTGTGGGGGCAAAACATTTGAGTTAATTGATACAACGAGACTAGGCTTTTCACTTCCATTTGTGGAGGTGTAATGGATCTCGTCGAACTTTGTTAGTAGTTCCTTCTTTATGAATGAGATGAAGCAAAGCTTTTGCCTCCGTTTCAAAAAAACACGTCAAGAGGAATTTCTTTTATAGTAGAGCCGATAATGGAGTGAAGTCCATGTGTGCAATGCCACAAGCTACAGAGTAGTAATAGAGCACTTTACGTACAGAGCCATATTGCACAGTTCCCAATGCCCCACCAGGATTTTCCGGCTCCTCGGGCTTAATTGGGAGGCGCTAGTTTAAATATGCTACTAGCTGATGAGGAAGCTGCAAGCGAGGTGCGGCTAGGGCGAGCACGCGAGGCACGGGATGCTGGGAAGGAAAACCCGTTCACGTGGCTAGGCTGTCCAGTGCACCCAGATTGTTGGGCCGCACGTCCGTTTGACTTCAAAACTCATACTACCCGTGTAAAATATTGGCTCGCAGCGAAGTGTAGTAGTTCTATTTTAAAAAAATGCCACCGTGCGTTCGGCCGGGATCGAACCCACAAAACGAGGTATACACTCCCACGACCACTAGTAGTACTCGTTGGAGTACAACGCAACCTAGAATCGCCTTTTGTCGCTAGTAGTACGTACATTGTTCCTTACAAGAAACCCCTATCATCTGCTGGTGGCTATAAGCCAGTGCCATGTCATCTACAGCCCATCTTATAGCCAACATGTACAATAATAGATCAAAATAGTGTACTACTTTTTTATTATGTGGCCCACTTCTCATTCTCACAAAGTGCCTAGGAGCACGTGCTAGAGCTGGCTCTTCACGAAGAGCCAGCTTACCTTCTCTCTCCTCTTCTCTTTCCTCCAACTAAGCAGAAATATACTAGTTTATTTCTTATAGCCCGCTGACTCAGCTCTATTGTACTTGCTCTAATAATTCAAGAAACCACTAAAATGCCAAGAAACTACTACCACTTGCATACGTGGCAGACTTGAGATAAGACTACCTTATCAACCATTGTGCATGCTCTTACCAACAAAAATCCTCGAGTGACCTCCTACATCCGGCCCGTCCACCTAGTCATCCTCGGCCATGGGATGCAGCTACCGCCGTCGGCAGAAGGTGCGGAGCCCATGTTGCGGCAGCCCAGATGCTAGCTCCGTCTGGCGCTTGCGGCCACTAGCTAGCCAAGATAGCTCCGTCCAGCTGCTTATCTGCATGGTTTGCTAGCTAGATTGGCACGGCAGCGCGGCGGCTTGCTCCTGCGCGCCATGCTAAGGCCAACCATCTGGCTCGAGCGAAGGCCAGTGCGGCGGCTTGCTCGCTTGTGAGTCACGCTCGGGCCAGCCTGCCAACCCGTGCGGAGGCCAGCGCGGCGTCCGGCCCATCCGGTGGAGCGGCGGCTAACTCGCTCATCACCGGTGCCACCGACGAACACGCATCAGTACTGTTTGAAGTAATGTTCAGGAAAAATAATGATTTTAGGGGGAATAACAGGATAGAAGGTCAGATGTGGGTCCCTCGTGTCAACGGTCAAACAAAATGTGTTGGTTTAAGCTGCCTCGTCAGCACAGATGTTTGGGCCAACCCTGTCATAAATGGGTTTAAATGAACCTAATCGGTAGGAGTACTAGGTAGTTTTTGGCGTGGATTAAGAAATTTTTGGTATATTTTTGCTATTTTTTTGTACAATAGATTCTTCCTAGGGCTAGTTGAAAGTGGTATTTTTTGGTAAATACTCTACATATTGTAAGTAGGAGTGAAAATTAAGCTTTGGAAGCCAATAAGCAAGGCTAGTTACATAGTGCATATGTGTACATGATTGAAAGTAAATATCAACCTTGAGTGACTAATATCTTGATGGAAAACTCGAAACTATGAAATACTAGGAAAAAATGCATGGTTGGAAATACTAGCAATGTTCATCTCCGTTGCAATGAATCATGATTAGAGTAATACTTATTCACAAACTTGGTACAAAACACTCTAATTTTGATATACATATGTCACTAGAGATATATTATGTTTCAATTAAAATATATTCCTTGGGCTGTGTTGGTGAGGTCAGGGACGGATGTGGTTGGTTTTAAGATACTAATTATGGGTTTTTCTGCAAATTGGTAGACAAGTGGGATGTTGGTGAGAAAAGACAACAACTTACCTCACAATCGTTAGATGTAGATCTAATGGTCAGAAACGACGGATGGCAGACACACCAGCATCACCAACTTAGTCTTGTGTAGGAGTACTAGCAAGATCCGTGCATTGCACAGAACATCGAGATGCATTTTTTTATAAAACACTTGTTGTGATTGACCCTTGCAGGAGTAATCCCATGTGTAAAAACTAATGATATCTCGAGAAATATGAGATAAGGTGAAGAGGAGTGGGGTGTCGTGGTGGTTGGTGGTCAGACTGAGTGGAGGCATGGGGATTGACGACGCCGGCAGTAGCCACCAGGCCAGTTTGTTCCAGAGGCTTCCTTTCTTAATTGCTCAATAATGAGGTTTGTTGGAGATAAGGATGAATGAGGGAAGGCCTTGTCTCCAAATGTGGAGAGGGGTGCGGGTATCTTTAAGTTTAATTTCCATCCGTCAGATATTGGACGATCTATATTGCAAGATGGCACACATACCATCATCACCAACTCTGTTTTTTATAAGAGAAGAAATATAAGTATGGAGATACAAAAGTATTATCGGTACTTGCTTCCGTAAACTAGCATCTACATTCTATTAAACGCCTCGGCATGTGGGGCCTTAGCACAATTTCTTCTCGACTGTGTAAAACAAAGATTTTCCGTCGCCGACAAGGAGGGGGTGATGGTGGCGCGCTTTTTGGCTTGCTCTAGTCCTAGCAGTCATACTAGGTGGTCTAAGCACGTGTAGATTTATTCTTTTTCACGTCTCGTGTTCGTCGTACTTCCACTACTGTTGATGAATAGACGGTAAGTTATTCACGGGGAAACCCTTGTTGAGCGTGTTTGCGAGAGAGGGAGAGTGCGTGTGTGATATGTTAGAGACTGAGGCAATGATAACAGATTCTTTGTGTCTATGTGTGTGCAGGATAGAGAGAGACATGTACATGGGGCTTTGTGTTGTGTAACATGGAGACACATATACATAATTAGAGAGTGAGTGTGCGACATACACATGCGAACATGAGGAGAGATGAGGATCCAGATAAATGGGTGTTTGTGCGTGTCTGTGTGTGTTTGTGCATGCGTTTGTGTGTGAGAGGGAGAGAGTGTATGTGGAGTAGAGAGACCATTGATGATGTAAACCTAGTATAAGGGAAGGGGGAATGGTGTGACATGTGTAGTAGCGATATAGATCGGGTGTGTGCGGGGGGAGCAGACTATTTGGAAAAGACATCGAGTTTGTGTGTGGGAGAGGGGTGTCAGAGCGAGAGAAAGAGAGAGCTAGCGACGGAGAGAGAGAGAGAGAGAGAGGGTGAGAGAGGAAGAGGGGGCGGGAGGGGTCGTTTGTGTCCATAAATGGCGTATAGATAGGGATACAATGTTGATGTTGTCTGGAATTGGCCTATGAATGGAGACGCAAGGGAAGCGAGTCATCGTGTGTGTGATAGGGACTTCATGAGAGATCTAGGATAGATGGTGTAGAGAACAATGTGCGAAATCGAGAACGATTATACATTAGGGAGCTATGCAAAGAGTCATGACATATATGTACACATGGAAGGAGCTGGGGCGGGTCCGCATGTGGGAGAGATAGAAAGAGGAGAGTGGTGCACAAGGAGACAAAGTGTGCTTGTTTGCAGTGGGGGTGGTGTGTGAGGTGAGTGCGTGAGAACCACATAACTAGGGAGATAGACGTTTGGGGGCGGCGTTTTGTGTGTATGGGAAATATACACTCTACATAGTGCATGTGCTTGGGTAAGAGAGATAGTGGGAGACCTAGAGAGTGAGGGAAGAGATGTGTGCATGCCCGAGAGACAAAGTGATAGAGACATATGTTGGGTCCGGACTTTACAAGAGAGAGGGGTGTTAATGTGCTCGTGTGTTGGTGT
>NC_057797.1:557032988-557047547 GCF_018294505.1 Triticum aestivum | reverse complement strand
AGCGTAATTGAGATATTGTGCACTCATGGTTGATCAATTTGTTTCACAGTTTGTACTATGAGATAACGATACTTTTGAACATGCATGATATACCTTGATGTACCAGAATTACAAACCTAAGATTGGAATTTTGGAATTCGACTCCATCATTAGCTTTTGTAATCTATACCTATACTAATTACAGACTCCCTAGAAATTACCACGTTAAACAGAAATTAGAAGCCGTTAATCTGATGGGGCCGAGTTATTACGGTGTAGATCAATCCTAGGAATTCAAAGTTAAAAAATCCAATCCTAGAAATTCCTAGGTAAAAAAAATTTCCAGGATCCCTAGAAATTACCACGTTAAATAGAAAGCCCAATCATTAAGTGAACCGCTCAGGATCACAGGTTAATCACTGATATGTCAGGACGTTTGATTTTCTGGCGACAGAGTACTCACCGATGGAAGGTCCATGAGTACTTGTCGGAATATACGTGTACGTGCCTCGCTAAATTCTTGCATCCCGTTCCACCTCAATATATTTCAATCTGATGGGGCCGAGTTATTACGATGTAGATCAATCCTAGGAATTCAAAGGTAAAAAAATCTAGTCCTAGAAATTCCTAGGTAAAAAAACAAATTTCCAGGATCCCTAGAAATTACCACGTTAAACAGAAAGCCCAATCATTAGGTGAACCGCTCAGGATCACAGGTTAATCACTGATATGTCAGGACGTTTGATTTTCTGGCGACAGAGTACTCACCGATGGAAGGTCCATGAGTACTTGCCGGAATATACATGTACGTGCCTCGTTACATTCTTGCATCCCGTTCCACCTGCAGAAAATTAAGGTAATTGAATCAGGTGAGTTTGATCTTCTATATATGTAATACAAGGGAATTCTTTCTCAAGTAATTTCTTCCTTCAGAACGCATATGGCAGATCAGATTGAGCCAAGGAGCCTAGCGCAGAACTACATCCATGATATCAATGGATGCGTTCATACCACATCGCATTGCCCTAATTACAGATTGTTGCGACTTAAACAAAGGATTAGATAGGGCCCGCATGATGAGAGTATACTTTGTATGTAGCAAGGCAGAATGACTCCACGAGAAGATCTTAGTCATGGTTGGATAGCAGAGAATGTTATGGCGTCCAATTTCCAGGTTAGAAGACCAATCTGCATGCTTTTGTTCTGTGTTCTGCACATAAATGGAAGACAGTAGCAGCCTATGATGGAGTACAAGAGAAATCCCGAAATGAACTGGAAGTGCAGCCTATGCATCATGCATATTATTCAGGGCAAAAAACTGCTTTGAAAAATGAGACCGCTCAAGATGGTACAAGATGTTTCACTCATCATGTTTGTTATTCTCTTTTTTCTGAGTCCTAATCAGCGTGGTTCCGATCCTTTGGTTTTTACAGTATAGTATATACACACTATATATAGCCTGAGAAAGCAGTAACATCGGATTTCAAGCGATCCGGATGTTAGGGGCATTGAGACAACCTTGGATGGTTGTGCTGCCGGACGCGTGGTTCCGAAAGCCATGCATGCCTGATTCTGTCCAGTTTACAAGACAAGAAAAATTAGAAGCGATGTCGATTACGCAACCAGCACAGCTGCAGGCATATATATATGTGAATGAACCGAAATATGTGTCAGTTAATCTATGGAGGCTACCCTATATAGCAGGTACATTTGAAAAACTACAATACAATTTACAACTTACATTATCACAATTTTTCCTTTAACTTGCATCTCAATATATCATGCCTTCAAGCTTTATCTGTGTGAGTTACCGGATCTCCGTTTCTCAGCAATTATTACATGTTCGGGCAGGAGTAGGCCCATCGCCCGCAACATAGGATGTGTAACAGCCTAGAAGCAGCCTCACAGTCGATGAGATGCATGCATGTGTACAACAGTCAAATGTCATCAGTGGGCTAGAACGTCCGACACCCACATGTTAGTATTTATTGGTTCAACCATATCTTTCTACTGATCTATATTCCACTATGACACTTATCTCTTCCACCACATGGAATTAGAAACGATGTAAAATCTGTGAGGAGATGATGATACTGAATGAAGTCATGTAGGATATGGATTTGCGGCAGCATATATGCATGATAGAAAAGTAGTATTGAACATGATATGTTCTCCTTCAGAACTTGGTCCTATTATCAGTTATTCGATCTACCTCAGGTTATTTTGTTCTACATATGTCGAAGGTTTGAACCTACCACAATATTTGTGTAGTTTTCTTCTATGTTACTTACCTATACAATCGATTTGCCACAATGATCTTAACATGACCTTCTTTGACCTTGACGTACATGGAGACAAAGTTGTACAAAAAGACGCACAAGCGGTTGTTTCAAGCATCCTTATCTATGCCTCTAGCGTATTCAAGGTGCATCACGTCATGGTTCATAGTCTACAAGGAGCCTATCAAATTGCATACAACAGGTTTTATATGGGGTTTGTTACATTTTGACAAAAAATTCTCCTAACCATTCTAAACCAGATGAATACATGATACCAGTTAAATGCAAGCACATCAACAAGTTGCCTGTTTTTCTATTTCACGGTTTAGAAAAAAACATTGGGACATATATACAAGGTAATTGGGAACACCAGTAGAAATATTATATAGTTTGAGATATGTATTCGCAGTTCGTCAAGTGACTATCCAAGAGTGCAGGAAACCATGATATGTGGTGTTGTAAATAGCATAAGATAGTAGGCCACAGATGCAAGAATGACAGTAAACATGATTGCAAATATTTAATTAGATTCTGTTGGCAACTATTTTTCATTCCGGTCAAAAGAGAAAGCATACTAAATCTTTTGGTCGGGACCACCGTTTCAGGTAAGCATCATGGTTCTTCGAATGTTGAAAATC
Source organism: Triticum aestivum (assembly GCF_018294505.1). NCBI lineage: Eukaryota > Viridiplantae > Streptophyta > Magnoliopsida > Poales > Poaceae > Triticum > Triticum aestivum. Next base: position 557,044,651 of record NC_057797.1, on the reverse strand, counting down.
TGTATATTGTAATAGTCAACATGATTTACAACTTTGGTAATGTATTAAAATAGCTTCAATTATAAGACATCATGGTATTAGCTACTTATGTAGGATAGACCAATGAAACACATGCAAATCATGGGATTTACAAGATTTGAGACATTAAGTTTTGAACACAATGTCAGAGAACATTAGACTAAACAAATTGGTGAAGATGTTGTCACACCGTTTGGTGCATTAACACTATATATGCTACACAAATTTATCTATTAACGAGTCATATTAATTTTCATGTTAATGTGGTATTTAGATATCCCTTGAACAATGGAAATACAAAATAGATGTTATGACTTCCTTACAATTACAGTCATCTTTCTTATTCAACTGCTTATGTAAACATATTTGTGCATACAAGCCAGAAAGAAATGATGTGCATAACAACTTGCATACTGTTGGAGAAGAAAAACTAATTTTGTAGTCCCAAGAAAATTTGGATAGGTAAATTGCATAGTGTTAACAGGTATGTCAATTTTATGTCTGATTTTTAATACTAATTTATTTGTATAATTTCTAATATTACTGGAAAAGTATATGTGTGTACCATTATAAGCAGAGTTCATCAAAGAAAGTGGAAAATAATGATTATTGTAAAGCATTTCTCTACAAAACAACCTATTACATGAAGATGTTAAGCTGCGATAGTACTATAACAAATTGTTAAGCATGTCAGTTATTATATTATAGATACACTATATCATTTTGTTCAATTTTCTAACAAGTAACTAATCACTCATTTTGATTTTACTTCACATGTTAATATTGTCCTGACTTAGATTTTGTAAACTTTAAGCGTGTTTATCGAAATAATTCTTAGCATCTACACTACCATATCATTATGTAGATTCCTCATTGAATATATTTTCACATCATCTATAAATATATATTTATTTATTGTAAACATTCATATTGTTCACAATAAAATTTTGATTTGGGAAAATCCTAATACGCAAACTAAATTGAAATGCAGGAAGTATAACAACTAGGTGGTCCAATCAGGCCACCTAATGAATTTCAACTTATTAGGACATAAGATTTTCATTAGCACATACTTTTGTAGTCTATCCCGGGCGAATGCACGGGTTGACGACTAGTTCATTTAAATGGAGGTACATTTTTTAAGCCGGGATTTTCGTGATTTCAAATTCATATATCAAACCTAGAGATATACACAAACGGGCATGTTCAAACTTTATAGTCATCCACTTTATTCATACACATACACAATTTTGCTTTTGTCATCATATTTAGGATAAACACATTTGGAATTTCATTTGAATTGGACCGTATGATGGTATTTGCTTGTAGTAGCTCAATGATCCATATTTGAATTGAATGGACAATCTAAGTTTCGAGTTGGAGACATTGATTTTCAAAACTTGCACATTTTTTTGCGTGCAAAACAAACAAATTGTCGGCCATGATATCATAGTCCGCCGTACGAGAGCAGAATACTTATAATTTTAGGCGCCAAAAACTTTCAAACTTCCCGCTCACATCGAAATATCACGTGCCCAAAAGTTTAGCCCTGCGATATTATTGTTTTACCCCTGCCACATGAACGGAAAAGGGCTGCTTTGGTAACTCCATTGTCTTCCCATCTTTGCCCCCAACATTCTTTGCAGAGCCCCTCCCCTTCCCCTCCCCGACGCCCTCAACCACGGCAAGCCGCCGAATCTAGTCCTCCGCCGCAACGGTGGACCTCACACCCCGCCGGATCTACCTTCCGCGCCTTGGAACCCCCAACTGCCAACTCACTACTTCACCGGAGCTGCTTCAGCGACTGGCTTGTCCACCGCTCCAGATCTCCTTGACCGCCATCATGGTCCACCGCACCGGATCTGCTTAACCGGCGCCCTCGTCCACCACATCGTAGGCCATTCACTGACTCCCTCGTCCGCCCCTTCGCTGGCCCTTCATACAAGCCCTCGTCCGCCGCAACAGATCCGCCTCACCGAAAGCACTGTACAACGCGCCAACTGAAGCCTTCATCCACTGCACCGGACCCGCTCCATGGACGCCATATTCAACTCCACCGGCCCTGCTTTATCGATGCTGCAGCCTCATCAGGTTATTTCGATTTGTACTCCTTCGGTTTTTCTCTTTATCGTGCAACTGTTCACTTACCACAGATGAGCTTTCTTGTATGTTGACAGGTGCCACAACCGTAGCACCGGAGCCTCTTCAGCGACGGCGACAGCCGGCCCAAACTCAACCGCAACACGAGCACCATCGACCATCCTTAGCTATCAAGTATGAAAACAATACCCATACGCCGCCGAGAATCAGGTACTATTATCCAACGGTCGGCGCCTATGTTCACTTTCCTAACATAAGCACCACACCTTTGAATTTCTTCAGGGCATCATTCAGTTTTTCATGAGACGCGTTATTCTGCTTGCACCTGCAGGGCCATACTTCTGGCAGTGAACATGTTACATGTGCTAAATTACATACCAGTGCACATATAGTTAATATGCTTTAGTTTTGTTCTGATGCCACCTGTTGGTTCCATCAGACTGCTTAATGTTCTCTATACTTAATTACACATCAGCAAACTAGCATGTGGTTCCGCTGCTTTTTGTTCGTTTTACCCTACATTTTCTGATGCTAGCTATTACATCACTGCTCTGAGCCTCTGTTCATTACTTGTTTGTGTGTTCTTGATCTTCCCAAGTTGCATGACTAATTTGATGCTTCTATTAATTATGGAGCTGCAACCCCATCAAGCAAAATATTTGTTCTTTTGGGGCTGGCACATCGAACAAGCATAAAAATAGAGGGAAGCAGATATATTGTCGTGTATGCACACACCCTTCTTTCATTAGTTTAGATGAACCATTGATGATCAATTCGGACCAGTGCATGCGATTAAAATTAATTTTACCTAAATAGATGGTGCAGAATAAACTACAACAACTAGATTTGCAACCACGGGATGCTGACGATATCTTCAAAGAACATTGTAATAGCAGCTACGCTTCACAGCAACATATGGTAAGCCAGTGTGTTTTAGTACATGTGAAATGTACTGCGAGTGGGCTGCTTTCTTGGCCTGTGCCCTCAACGTGTAATCCTACAGAATTACAAATAGTTCAGTTGTCTGCTTTGCTGTATTGCTTGATTCGAATGCTTATTTGTTGTTACGCTATACCTGAGTTGGCCAATATGTCAGCAGTGCGTGATGTACTCTCGTAAAGAAATGCATGCCTATTTCATTCAAGTCCTTAACTTTTCCTCTCAACTTCATCACAAGACTGTCTTCGTAGTTTATATGAGTCCACACTGTTAAGTGCTTTCTCAGATTATTTCAACTACTTAGATGCCTTGGCAACTTAAATATAGCGGTTGTACACTCCCTTTCAACTAGGGATGTCAGCTGGGTCCCGTTTAATCCCGATTAAAGTCCACTAGTGGTATGATAGTTCAAAACAGTTTTTGTTTTTTGAGGAAAATGAACTAGGGAGGTAGGAAAAACTAACTAGATGGGACTGGCGGATGTCGTTTATTTGCCACTTACATCCCTAGTTTCATCTTCCCATTTTAATTTATTTTCGGCTGATCCTGCTTCGAACCATTTAAATATAGTTTGCCCTGCTCGGCAATAATTCGTTCGTCGTTTACCATGTAAGCTTACTGCCTGGATCATACGATAACTATCTCTTACTGATGTCCAGCGGAAACCTTTCAGGATGCTATTCACACTAGGACACAATGTACAACCCTAGAATCTATTTGTGGAAGCAGTGCGCCATCCATGTTACCAGATGGTAACAGTTCAGAGGCAACACCGCCGGAGAGCAGTCTGAGCACAGATATTATAGTGCTCGAGGCTCTACTAGAGGCAGAAAGAGATGGTGTGGTTGCCATGAATGAGGTAATCTTTATCTTGAGGCTGGAAATTACGGAATTAGCGGCACGCATTATGCAAGCAACCCAAGAATTGGAGGAAGTAAGAATGTTGCATTTGAAGATGGAGGAGGTCCTGCTGTTTCTGCTATCTGAAGCCCAAGGTAATCCGGTTCTTATTTAGATACCAGTTGAAATTGTCATTAGATTATTGTACTTGCATGTTGTGTCATGTCTCTGAATGGATTATGTTTCAAGACCCCCTATATTGTCCATGTGTTGTAATGATCCGAATTTTTTAGGCGAGGTAATCCTCAGTACTTGTATGATTGACATAAGGTGAACTATTTTTCGTGTGAGCATATTGTATTTGATGAAATAATTGTTTGACTCAGAGTGTATCCAACCTACTGAATTTGAAGATCACGTCATTTCTAAATCATAATCATATATAAAGGTGGAATAAATCTTTGTTGTGGTTCTGAAGAAATAAATAACAAAACGTATAATTCTCTGTGGATATTCGTAATCGAATACAAATTGGATTTGAATTTAGTTTGCCAGGTCCCAGGGCAAACGTGAATGCTAATTCTCCCAAGTTATGAACGAAGCGGCTAAACACCCACTATAATTTGTGGGCTACCCGAAGCAAGTGTTTGCGAGATGGAAATTACAGTCTACCCCTGACACTTGACATCCTTATCGACTGGATTTACACTGTTGTCGATAGGGGTAGAGTAGTAACTTCAATCAGATGTGACACGACGGCCTCTGAGCCCATTCAGACACGGGTGGGCGCCAAACGTGGGCGGCAAAACACATTTGATTCAAGCTCGTCCGAAAGACATGTGTCTCTTCCTCCATTTCCCCATTCATACACGGTGGGCGGCAAAACAAACTCTCCTCGTCCGAAATCGATATAGGCTAATATTTTAAATAGGGGCAGATGTGTAACTTCCATCAGACGTGACACAACCGCCCTACCTGTCAGCCCTGTTCAGACACCATGGGCGCCAACCATGGGCGAGAAAACACCGTCTCCTCGCCCGAAATTGTTACCGGCAAATATTTGGGAGATGCAAGATTACCGTCCTATCCCCAACCGATGCGATGTCCGGAATTTTAAACGGGGGATAAGTTCGTAACTTTCCTCCATTTCAGAGAAGCGCATCCCAAAATTTGAGATCCCCCTCCCCTCCATTTCTCCATTCATACACCGTCGGCGGCAGGACAACCTCCGCATTGCGGCCAGCCTCCTTCGTCCGCGACCCCATCCTCCACCTTGCCGGAGCCACTACCCCTAACCCGTCGTCCACTGCAAGAGATGGACGTCTCTCATCCACGGCGTCGCAAGCGAGGTGGTACTCTTCCATATGTGCTTAAGTTATTGATCTCACCCGGAAAATAGATCATAATTTGTTTACTGTACTTTTCTAGTCCGTACCAAATCATAGTGGCTAGTTGAAAGCAAACATTGGTTGCGAAGTAGCTTTGTCCGGTTTGCACCTTCAGATCCGCCATGGCACGGGCACTATACTCTTAAAGCTTATGGTTTACCCCCTTTATGTTCACTACCATCATTGTAGGTGCTTCGTGTCGTGCTAGAACTTCTCCTCAAGACCTCAACCCAAAGCTTACGTGTTGAAATATGAATCTGATATGATGCTCATATCACTAAAACAGAGAATGTTTAATTGGTCACCTAATGTTCCTATATTCGTTTAAAAAAGCATGTGTGCCACCCACTGGTGCAGCTAGTTCCACTTTCCTGATTTTTCTCTTGATGCTTAGGGTTTTCCCCTTTTATCTACTCTACTATGATCTGCGTAGGTGCTTTCTATCGTACTAGCATTACTCCACCCTTCAAGCTAAACAACACAACACTCAGGATTCGAAAGCTTAGTTGTTCAAATCTGGTTGTGATATGATACTGATATTAGCTAACCGACACATTTAATTGGTTAGCTAAAGGTCCCACTTGAGTTTCCAAATGCATGTCGCGACATATAGAGAGATAGCATAATTGCATTTCTTTGTCACTTGTTGACCGTACTTTCTTGTCCATACCAAATCTTAGTTGTTATTTCAAACCAAACATCGGTTGCTAACTACCCTTTGCGTGGTTTCAGCTTCAGATCTGCCATCCCACTGCCACGGTCAACATTGTACTCATCATGCTTATGTTTTCCCCATTTTATGATGACCACAATCAGCCTACATGGTTCATGTCGTAATAGCACTGCTCCACCCATCAAGCTAAACAAGCTTAGTTGTACAAATTCATATCTGATATTATTGCTGATATTAGTAAAACTGAGAGATGTTTAATTGGTTAGCTAAATGTTCCTACTTTAGTTTCGAAATGCATGTGAGCCACATATGGAGAGACCAGAAAGAATAGTATTTCTCTGTGCGCTCTGGTTTTTCATGGGTGGCCAACCGACATTGTATTGAAAGACTTGTAATATCTTCAATCTGCTTGCTCTTCTTCTCTTCTTTAAGATGATACTCTTCTCTTGCGGTCGACAGGTCAGGTCGAGTTGTTCTCCGTTAGTATATTTTGAATCTGTCAGGTCAGGTCGACTTGTTCTTCTTTACTTTATGTTGAAGCTATCATATGCGAAGTTTCATCACTTCTGGAGCTCTCATAGTTTGAGTAGTAGGCCACATTATATTAATGCACACAACAAATTACAGCATGCATGGCATCTTTTAAAAGAATTACAGAGATAGCACAAAGGGGTTTACAGGGAGGCAGTATTGGATTAGAATCACTTCTGCATTACAAAGAAAATCTCACTTGTTTTTTATGTTTTCATGCATGTCAGATATTGAACATTATCAAAATGAATATGAGAATGGGCGCACGAGAGGAATATTGCGGAACAATCCCCTAGCTAACAAACTTGGCATGGTGGAGGATGGCCTATCTTATTCACCCATCAAGGTGCTTGCTCTAACTTTGCAAAGTTGTATTGGTCGCACATATTTTGCATCTGACCTCTTGCATTACTTCTACTTTGTTACACCATCTGCTTAGTTTAAGCATCATATATGAGTATATGCCATACCTATCCATTTTCTATAACTATTCCATGTGTCGTCACACTATGTTTTTCCAGTCAAATGTTGTTCTTTCGTAATAGATGTCCAAAAGGAAGAGGGTGAGTGCAGATCCTCAAGGAGTACAAACTTGGTATTTGTGAAAGGTAGTGATACCTATTAAATCAGATAGATCTGCAGCCAAAGAAAAGACAGGCCCAACTGTACCACACTTTACCCCTACTCCAGTGGCCAAACCGCTATTAGAACTACTGGGAGCCCAGCGTCGGGTATTGTCTATGATATCAACAAAATTTGAATTGATAAATTTCTGCTTGTGCCTCATCTTCTCTCTTGTATGAAAACTAATTTCAGATGAATCTCCTTGCTCAAAGGATCATACGATCTCAAAACAATAATGAGCTCTGCATTGCTCTTGTCAGTACCTCTCTCCCTTTTGCCTTGTAACGGTGTACTTAATTAATTGCTATTTGACTATGTCGTGGTATTCTCACGGGGGTGCAAGACGACATATGCCACAGGGTAGCTTCGTGTGAGGGCAAGACTGCTGCCGATAGGACCGGGAGCGGGTATGCGAGTAGCACGCGCTAGTTTACCCAGGTTCGAGGCTCTCCGGAGAGATAACACCCCTACTCCTGCATGTTTGAGTATATGTGGTATATCTGGTATAGAGTGCTCCTGGAGCTGTATCTGAGGTCAGTGCCGTAGGCATCTGGCCTCGTATATATGTGGATGACCGGATGAGCATGCAAGCTCCAGTGGCCGAATGGTATGCGTGTGTGATAGCTAGTATGCATGCGTGAGGGTGTGGGAGTGTGAGTCCATCCTGGATGGATGCTCATATATATAGTGTGGCTAGCTTATCATCTAAGCTAAGTGGCACTACAAGAAATATGTCAACTTATGACCTTCTGTCAGTGACCCCCAAAGAATTGGTCATAAATTTATGACCATTTTAGACCAATTGGTCAAAAGCTGTTCAGGGGCTCCAAACCCTAAACCATTGCAACCATTTTGGTCAGAAAGGTCATAATTTCCTTACACAAAATGGTCACAAAGCAAACAGTGCTAGTCCGCTGCCTTATTTCTAGTTGTTAATGACCAATATAGATGGTCATAGCCTTGTAGATTGTGGTGGGTTGTGATGACTAGGCGCCATCTCATCAGGTTTGCCTATGTGTCATGTCCATGTGGCAGTTTTTGCCCTAGGTTGTGAAGCAACCTATATTTCTATCATTCCCAAAATTCCCAAAAAAATCTCATAAATTCTTTGGGGCATATCTTCATCAAATATGTAAAATCCTTGCTTGCCTAGTTCAAAACTAATTCAACAATATTCATTTTCCTATTCTGTTCACAACAACACTTTATGAAGGAAGTGCTATTTATATATTCTTGATTGCCCTAGGAATTTTTTGGCACTCTTTCCTATCCAAATCATTACCGCATGACAAAATTCAGCTCCATTTGCCTAGCAAATCTTCGTCGGCAAATTTTCAAAGTTTTTGTCCACCTAGAAGCATTGTGAAGGAAGTACCTTTTTTATATCTCTAAATGACATGAAATGTATACAGTTCCTTCATATGCCCAAATTATCGCCCTCCTCCAAATTGCAGCTCAGTCAAATCATCTATGTGAGCCCAGGTTCAATTTATATTTTATGGCCAAATTGGCACGTTGCAAAGCAAGTGTTATATAGACCCCTCCTATTACCCTCAAACTTTTCGGGCACTCTTCCATACCCAAATCATTGCCACATGGTAATATTCAGCTCAATTTTCCTAGTAAATCTTTCTCGGGAAATTTCCAAAGTTTCTACCTCGAGAGAAGCTTTGTGAAGTAAGTACTAGCTAGGCTTACCCAAATGATCTGAAAATTTACCAGCGCATGACCATACCTAAGTAACTTACCTACACCAATTTTGAGCTCATTTCATTCATCCAATCTCTCTCACTAGTTTTCCCAAGTTTTTGTCCATAGAAGAGCATTGTGAAGTAAGTACTACTTTGGCATGTCCAAATGGTATCTATTTTCTACAATGCTTTCCTATGCCCAAATAACCATCCTCCACAAAATTTCAGCTCACTCCATTCATTATTTTGAGCCCAGCTTCAACATTTATATTTTTGTCCAGCGTGGTACTTTGCAAAGCAAGTACCACCTAGGATCCTCCTTTTGAGCTAAAAATTTGTGAAGACATTCTCATTAGTAGATGATCATCCTTAGCCAAAACTCACGCCCATTGGCCATGTGCATTTCCCGTACCGCTAATCAAACACTTGGCTGCTAATTCATGTTTGAGCATCGATCGGTCTCCTTGTGAGAATCTTATGTTGTAATTTTCTTCCTAGCTCCAACCTGGGGAGTGCCCAACCCACTAGACATGCCTAGGCCACCCAGAACACATGGCAACATTACGGTCACGCGGTGACCACGCGACGGGCATGCGAGTTTACGCGCTCTAGAGTTAGGGCCCTCAGCCACCGCCCAAACCTCGATGTATCGCCACCAAACCATGTATTTATGATTAAATAGGTCCTTATGTAACTAGAAATGATTTTTGGAAAAAATAAATAGCAAACTATGAGGCAGCTGCAGTTCAAATTTGACCCGCTTCCAACTGAATCGGCGGAAATTTGTCTTTTTCACGAGAGGTGGATCAAAATTTTTTACACCCAACCATTTTGTCAATTGTGCATTAAATATGGCCTAGTATTTTATAAAAATAATTTGGTCCAATTTTGCAACAATTATTTGGTAGTTCCTTCACAAAAAAACCTCCTTTCGGGCACTTGAAAAATGGAAAATGGTTTTTTCGTCCAACGAAAATGAAAACTTCCTTAGACAACATTGTTTGCCATTCCAATATGCACTCTTGTGCACAATATGAGATCATTTGAACAAACTATGCCATGAATGTGGCCATAAGATTGATCATTTGGTTTGAAAGCCATTGATTTCCACACATGATAGCTCGTTTCTGAGAACACTTTTTTATAATAATTGTCGTATTACAAGTTTGTAATTTTTAATAGGAACTTGGCCACATATGATGACACAATGCGAAGGTTTCCCAATTTTTTGATTTGTTTTGAATTTTTTATGCCCGTTTCAAAATGCGGTCAAAACGGTGGGAATGACCGTTCCTAGCTAGTGGTTGAATCTTGGAATTTTGTTGGTGTTTCTCTGATTAAAAAGATACTTATGTACCTAGAAATGATTTTTGGAAAAAATAAAGAGCAAACCATGAGGCAGCTGCAGTTCAAATTTGACCCGCTTCCACCTGAATCGGCGGAAATTTGTCTTTTTCACGAGAGGTGGATCAAAACTTTTTGCACCCAACCATTTGGTCAATTGTGCATTAAATATGGCCTAGTATTTTAGAAAAATGATTTGGTCCAATTTTGCAACAATTATTTGGGAGGTCCTTCACAAAAAAACCTCCTTTTGGGCACTCAAAAAATGAAAAATGGTTTTTTCGTATAAAGAAAATGAAAACTTTCTTAGGCAACATTGTTTGCCATTCCAATATGCACCCTTGTGCACAATATGAGATCATTTGAACAAACTATGCCATGAATGTGGCCATAAGATTGATCATTTGGCTTGAAAGCCATTGATCTCCATACATGATAGCTCGTTTCTGAGAACACTTTTTTAAAATAATTGCCGTATTACAAGTTTGTTATTTTTCCTAGGAACTTGGCCACATATAATGACACAATGCGAAGGTTTCCCAATTTTTTGTTTTTTTTAAATTTTTATGCCCGTTTCAAAATGCAGTCAAAACGGCGGGAATGACTGTTCCTAGCTAGTGGTTGAATCTTGGAATTTTTTTGGTGTTTCTCTGATTAAATAGATACTTATGTACCTAGAAATGATTTTTGGAAAAAATAAAGAGCAAAGTACATGGCAGCTACAGTTCAAATTTGACCCACTTCCGGCTGAATCGGCGGAAATTTGTCTTTTTCATTAGAGGTGGATCAAATCTTTTTACACCCAACCATTTGGTCAATTGTGAATTAAATATGTACTAGTATTTTATAAAGTTGATTTGGTACAATTTTGCAACAAATATATGGTAGGTCCTTCACAAAAAATCTCAATTTGGGCACTCAAAAAATGGAAATTGTTTTTTCACGAGAGGTGGATCAAAAGCTTTTGTCATGCAACTATTTGGTCAATTTTATATAAAATGTGGTCTACTATTTTAGAAAAAAAATGGAGTGGTGCTATTTTGGAACAAACATTTGGTAGGTTCTTCACAAAAAAAATCATTTATGCACTCGGAAAATAGAAAAAGATTTTTTTGTGCAATAAAAATTAAAGCTCTATTTGGCAACATTGTTTGCCATTTCAAGATGCACACTAATGCAAATACGATATTATTTTGAAAAACTATGCCATTGTTATGTTTTAAAAAAATCAGAGATTTGAGTCCAATTTTTTGAGATTCAAAAGCGAGACAACCGGCCAATGAGATGCGAGGAACCACCTTCACGAGGATCATCAAATTGGACGCAATGTGAGCCATCTATCGTGCATCCATCCAACTGTGGAGCCTCTCCCGAGTAACAAAAACCCTAACCCCCCACCCACCCTCCTTGATCCCCGCCGCCGCAACCCACCCACCCACCCACTCCCGACCCACCCTCTTGGCCTCTCCCCCTCCCCTCGATCCCCTAGATCCGATCGAGGCATGCCCCGCCGCC
>NC_057797.1:557026704-557032655 GCF_018294505.1 Triticum aestivum | reverse complement strand
GCCACCGATCCACCCTCGCGCTCGGTAGCGCCGCCCTCCTCCTTCTCTCTAGAGTCCATGGCCGGCACCGCAACCTCGTCTCCATGGCTGCTCTGCAGTGCCTCCGACGACAGCGGCCGGAGCGCGACAGCGGCTCTGTTCCGAGCACTTGACGCCACGCTCCACCGCGGCTCCTTCACCGTCCGACGCTCCTCCGGGCTCTGCATCTCGCGGACTTCCCCCTTCGCCACGGCCTCTCGTCCACGCTAGAGACAGCCACATCCTCGATGGTTGCTGCTGGACTCTACCCCTCCAAGTTTCCCGGACGCCTCCCCAACTCTCCCTCGTCCACGACAAGGCCGCGATGGCGGACCAGCACGGGTAGGTGCCCCTCATCCCCGATTGTTTTTCCCCTCCGATCTGATCGATCCGCACGGGTAGGATGTAGCTGACCCCCTCTCTCACTTCGCCTTGTGGATGCAGATCCGTCGAGGGATACACCATCGTCGGCCACCGGACCTTCGTGCCTTCCTGTTACTGAGTTTCCTCCGTGCGCTGTGTAGATGGCGGTGCCTTTGCTAAAGAAGGTGATCGCGAAGAAGGGGGTGAAGCACTTCAAGAGGGTGCACAACGACCGCTACATCGGCCTCAAGGTGAGACCCCTAGCTTGCTCGCTCTCGCTCTTGCCGTCGCTCACCGGGCTTCTGTTCCAGAAACACGCCAATTTGTAGATGGATTACCCTTGCTTTGTTCATACGGGGTTCTGGCAGCTGTCCCGACCTCCTCTGCTAGCTCTCGATGCGTGGATCTGGTTTACATGTCGCGTTAGTTTAGCAGTGCGTCTATGTAATCATCGCTACAAAGTTGGGCCTGGGTGCTGGTGTTTAGTGAGCACAGTAGGGGTTGGTTTAGTTTTTGTATGAACATGTATATATTTTGTGTACACACCACTGATTCGTATGGTGCACTGTGAGGCTGGAAATTTCCTTTTAAGCTATGGTGTGTTTGTTCTTGAGAGCTAGTTGTGGAAAATCCCCCTTGCTGTATGGAATCCACTGAAAAAATTTGAAATGGTTCGATATACCACCACACACTAGTTGGGCCTAGTGATATTGATGAACTATAGTGTTTCATTGTTGATTCGTATGGTGCACTATGATGCTTGAAATTTTGTTTTTAAAGCTGTGGTGTGTTTGTTCATGAGAGTTCACTGTGTATGTTGTGTGCAGCCTTGTGAATCAAGTTATGCATGCCTGCTGCATTTAGCATGACATAAAATAAAATTCCATGAAAGCTTATTACTACATCAGTGCTTGCTCCCAGTGTTTCTGTCTTGCAATTTATCCTGGTGTGCACTACACTCATGCGATATTTCTGGATAACAAAGTCAGATACCCTGGAATATTTGTATGATCGGATCTTGTTGGTTTCATCCATCTAATGATAATCTATGTATTTGGACAACCCATTTAGCTATAATTAGTTGCTGCACCACATGTCATCTTGCAGTTGGTGCTAATTTTAGTTACTTTGTTACAAAGGTTTATTCTTTTAGTCCTTCTTTATGTTTGTTTGCTTAACTAGTACTCGCCAAACTCGCCATAAAAGATTCAGTATGTCGATCATCTTACCACCACATATGCTTTTCTGTTTGTTATGAAAGTTTCGTCATTCTGATAATACACTGGATGCTTGGAGAATGGATGTGCCCTGTTTTTTTCCTTTCTGTAGTTGCTAAAGTTGCAATGTATAGTGTTAACTAATTCTCCTGTTCTGCTACCTGATGAGTGCTTTCTTTGTAATATTTCACCTTTGTATGCATATTTGTTTTGTATTTTTTATAAATGATGATAGTTTGTGCAAGATGTTCACATGTTATTTTATTTTTTGAATAAATTCTCTTATGCCCTTGACTTAGATTGACCCAAAACAGCAGCATCCTTGATGCGTACTGACCTTCACCTTGTTCTTTCTCTCGCAGACTCGAAGGAGACTATATGCAAGGCACCTCCTCTTCGGTTGTGAGAGTGTCCAGGGGTCGTGGGTGCGGCTAATGCCTATGTTTGTGGCCGCACTTGACACTGCCCTCTCTTTATGGGCACATATCATTTTTTATAACTCTGCTATCTTTTCCCAAGTCTTTATTATCTTGCCTAGCCTTGTACTGATATGTATTGTTTGATGCTAATTACCCAAGTTAATGCATGATGTTAAGGATAACCTGAGAACACTTGCCCAAGTTTATAAGATATGCATGTGACAGTTCAAACCTGCTTTGTTGCTCTTTCAATGCTTTTGCTGCTGTACTGTGCTTCTCTAGTTGTCTAAATGCTTCTGCTGCTAGCCTGCTAGACTGCTACTAGCTTGAATAGGTGTGCACTTGTGCTGGTGGTGGTGCTGCTTGTGTTGTTGCTGCTAATTAAATGCTTATACTCGCGCTGCTGTTGATTAAATTCTTATGTTGTTGTTGCATGCTTATGCTACTAATTCAATGCTTTAGAAATTGATTGAATTGAACCTGTTGTAATCCTTCATGTTATACTCGTATTTAATTTTTGGGTTTCTATTTGATTTTTTAGTCTGTTATATACTGTTCATCTTCAATTTCTTCTGTAACCTGCTTGGCGCTTAGAATATAGAGCCCAACTAGCCTCATATACAACTAAGACTAATGATTCATGCTCAATTCTGTATATGTATGTATGACCAGTAAAGTTGGAAGGCCCAAATCTTAATGTTAATATGCTCAATTTTGTACCATATTCATGCTCATGCATCACCAGTTACTGCTTTTTTTGCTTGATCTATTTTGGCTCATAACCTAAGTATACCAAAACTGATTAAACGATTTCTCCAACTTGCCAAAATTTTCATAATTGTCTCCTGCCTTGTGATGTTAGTCTTTGTGCACTTACTAGTATTGTTAGTTGAATGGATGGTCGTGGTAGTAGAATAGGAATTTTTTTAGGTTAGTGTTATAGTGATGTTCATTTCATTACCTAAACTTTGTACCAATGTACCATGCAGGTATGTATAGATTACTATTGTAGAACAACATCAGGTTAATCTGTTGCATTCAAGTTGTTGGAAGTTTTGTTATGCCATGCTTAGTGCTTACTAAATTGGGGCATTTGGGCATGTATGTATAAATTTTAGCCTCTTGAAAGAATATTATTTACTTCCAGTGTATTTCACTAATAGCTTATCTGGATCAGGATCTAATGTTGTCGAGGCTGCTGCTGCTGTGATAGAAGATCAGAAGAAGCTTGGAGATGCGTGCCATAGTTTTAGTTGATGTTGCCACCAAGTTTTGGTGCTTGTGTATCTGTTTTTGATTGTATGTACACTTGTTGGACGTGCAAACGTGTATGCGCTGTTGTGAGTATTTGATTGGATGATTTCTGGATTTAATCAGTTAATTGAGAGATTTATTATTTTGTTGTTCAAATGTGTAAATTGAAATCTGTGAATGAAAAAGACCAAATGTTCTACTTGACAAAATAATATTTGGGCTCTAAAAAGGCTATGGCCCAAACTATAGTGGATCAGAACATTGTGTATTTTAGAAAAACCAGAAAAATAGGCTTAATGAAATGGTTTGCAAAAAGGCCACGGCCCAGAAAATAAAAATGCTAAATTGTTGGGCAAGGCCCATGTAGCTAGCGAAAATTAACAGAAAAAATAAATATTAAAAAGGCCGAATTGTTGGGCTAGGCCCATGTAGAAAACCGAATTAGACCGGGCTGAATCTTGTGCCACATCAGCTTGCCACGTTGGATGCCTACGTGGCCTGGAGAGGTTGCTAGTGACCAAAACGCCACAGTGGACATATTTTGGTCATAAACGTTTGCGACCATTCCAGAAGAAAGGTCGCTATAGTCAGTTTACGACGCCCTGCTTTTGACCTTATGTTTTTGGTCACAAAAAGATCATAAGTTGACATATTTCTTGTAGTGTGGTGGCATGGGCAAGGCATGGTGGGGTGTCATCCTTGTCCCCCGGGTCACTTCATAAATAGTGCCCAGGGACAAGGGACACTGTACATGATGGCTAGGGTGTCACGTGAATAGTGCCGGGTATGGCCGTCACATCGGGGTCGCGTCCGGCTGCAGCTGACTTCGAGCAGTCGGCCTGGTGGAGGAGTCGGCAGCAAGCAGTCGGCCTAGTGGAGGAGTCGGTAGCCAGCAGTCGGCCTGGTGGAGTAGTCGGCAGCCAGCAGTTGGCCTGGTGGAGGAGTCAGTAGCCAGTAGTCGGCCTGGTGGAGGAGTCAGCAGCCAGCAGTCGGCCTGGTGGAGGAGTCAGCAGCCAGCAGTGGGCCTGGTGGAGCAGTTGGCAGCCAGCAGTCGGCCTGGTGGAGCAGTCGGCAGCCAGCAGTCGGCCTGGTGGAGCGGTCGGCAACCAGCAGTCGGCCTGGTAGTTGGACTGAGGGGCTTTGCTAGCCCCGATGTCTTGAATTCTTGTCTCGCCGTCTTCGGGGTATCCGTGTCTGATTACTCCGACAGTAGCCCCCAAGCCTTCGGGTAACTTGGCAAAGTTGGGCGGAGGTTTTTTGGCGAGTGTTCATGGAAATGGTCATGAAAAAGACAAAATTAGTCCACGCAGATATATCAAATGTTTGCTTTTAGCATTGCAAGTTTTATGCGGGGGGTGCCGACTCGGTTTCGTCCGAGCCCCCTTAATCTTTTTCGTGTTCCCTCCGCTTTTTGGCTTGTGCTCTCGCTCGCCGAACATCCACTCTGCGGTCTGTGGCTGAGAGTGGGCCGCGAAGTGGAGTGTACAGTACTCAGACTCTAGGAGCAGATTCGACCGAGCAGATACTTGTAAAGGAAACGGCTGGGTCGCGTGAACCATTTTTCTTCCCGGATGTTTTTCGCGTGAGTGGCCTCCAGCGTTCACTCTTGCCAGCCGGACAGCCGCTCTGCGGTCTGTGACTGAGAGAGGGCCTTTGGTACCACGCACGCTACTAAGCCGTCTAAGGGAACTAACGTCTCAGACCAAGCACCCAGCCCCCGGGCCAACTCTGGCTGGCGCCGGGGTGAACAGTGATGCAACTATAATAAAATGCGGAGATAGCCCCCGAGCATCGCTCGGGGTTATCCGTGCTCTTGCGGTGCAAAAAATATGCGGGTGAGGAGCTCACACTGATTTTCGTGTAGTCGAGACGGAGGTTGAGCCTTCGGGTGCTTGGAGGGGTCCCGGCCGGACAGGCTCCACCGGCCAGGCGGCGATGCATCTTGCAGCGCCTATCTTCTTCTTTTTCTCTTTTGCCGGCTGCTCGGAGCCGGACAAAACTCTTCTCTTGTCTGCAAGCTTCGCGGGGGCGCGTCAGCGCACCCGCTGGGTGTAGCCCCCGAGATTCGGGTCGACTGCTGAGTAGTCGGGCCGGATCTCTCAGCAACTACTTTGTCTTCTTTCTCGCGGGCCGCGTCAGCGCATCCGCTGTATGTAGCCCCCGAGATTCGGGCCGACTGCTGAGTAGTCGGGTCGGATCTCCCGTCGACTACTTCGTCTTCTTCTTCAGCCGACCGGATGGACGGACCCCGACACAGCAGTCGGGCTCTTTGCAGTCGGACAGGCAGCCAGCGGTCGGACGCACACACACATTTTTTCTTTCCAGTCGGCCGTGGGCATCCGGCATTTTCTTCAGCCGGATCTGCGCAGCCGGATGCACACACACATTTTTTGTCCTAGCCGGCCTCTCGGACAGCCGGCCCATCCCACCCGGTCACCCCTTTTTTTCTTTCTTTTTTTTCAGCCACTGGCTTGACTTTTCTTCTCTCCATTCTTTTTATTCTCTGCCCGACGAGCCGGTAGGAGCGGGACGCGGCGGAAGACAACGGCCGAGTCGCGCCAGAGGCCGACGTCCGGGTTGCGGGGGAGCCGGCAGGCCGGGTCGCCGGGGAAGCCGGCAGGCCGGGTCATCGGGCGGAGCCGGCCAGCGCAGGAGGCCGGGATGCGGGCGGAGCCGGCGC
>NC_057797.1:557024047-557026150 GCF_018294505.1 Triticum aestivum | reverse complement strand
CAGGCGGACCGGCAGCCGACCTGCGAAAGCCTGCAGGCGACCGGAACGGGTGGAGCCGGCGCGGACCCGGCGGAGGCGAGGCGGGGCGCTGGAGTCGGACGGGGAGCCGCGGCGCTGCGGAAGCAAGGCTGGCGTGGAGCAGTGCGACGGGTGAGGATGCGGCGCAGGCGGCGGAGGTGCGCATGGCCGAGATGCGGGCGCGAGCCAGCGTGGCCGGGTCGTGGGACACTGGATGGGCCGGGTCGCGGGACGCCGGATAGGCCGGTCGTGCGAAGCCGGCGAACGGGCGCAGCCGAGTCGGAGGAGAGCGGAGGGTCGAAGGAGAAGGCGGCCGCGGAGGGCGTTGCGGCAGCTGCAGGGGATGCTGGCTTTGGGGCGGCAGCCGGCGCCGTGTTGCGCACAGGCGTGGGGAGCCGGCCAGAACTGTGACGATGCAAGTGACGTCGTGGTACTGCCGCTGATGATGAGCACTGTAGATGAATAGCGCGCGCCCCATTCAGCGACAGTGGATGGGGGAGCACTGCACAGGACGCCCTCGGGCGCGCGGTGACGCAGCTTGGGCTCCCGCAGGCGAGACGACGAGCAGTGGCGGACGGCGAGGAGAGGCTCGGGATGCTTGCGTGCCGGAGGCTGTGCTCGTGCGCCGACGAGCGCTTGGTCGCTAGCCGCTGGGGCTGGGGCTCCTGTGTGCATGAACGCAAGGGAGGCACGGATGTGTGGACGCGTCCAGGCATCAGAGAAGCTGTTGGTTGGATGGATCGATGGATTGGATGGTTGAAGGAGACCGGGCCGGAGTGAAGCCTGAGCAGCGCGCAGAGGCGGTACAGCCGGCCAGACGAAGTAGCGCGGCGGAGTGGGCGCACTGCCATGGACGGAGAAGGCGGAGCATGGGCAGAGAGCCGTCGTTTGAGAACTGTAGGGAGTGGTGTAGGAGTACGACCATGGTCTGGGTAGGTATGGGTAGTGCATTTGGCTAATGGTTTGACCATTGTTTGACTTGTATCTAGCTTGCTTGCATAGATGAGATATGGGGTGGCAAACACGCGCTTCGGCCGGAGCAAGGCACAACGCGGAGCGGAGCAGACACGAGCGACGCGGCACGGCGCGTGCACGGATGCGGCCGACTGAAGCAAGACACCGCATGCGCGGCGCGTGTGCGGACGGACGGCCGGCGTCGTAACGGTGATGATGACGAAGGCGGCGAGGCCGACGACGAGGACGCACCGTCCCGCGTGGCCGCTCCGGGGGCGGGTCGGAGTCAAGCCCCCGAGCGCTACCGGAGAGACGGCGCGACACCGCAACGGTGATGGCGAAGATGGTCCTGCCCGAACTGTGAAACCAGCAGCAGCGCGGTAGCATAGTACCGCCCCACGGTGGACGCCAAATGTCGTGGTATTCTCACGGGGGTGCAAGACGACATATGCCACAAGGTGGCTTCGGGTGAGGGCAAGACTGCTGCCGATAGGACCGGGAGCGGGTATGCGAGTAGCATGCGCTAGTTTACCCAGGTTCGGGGCTCTCCAGAGAGATAACACCCCTACTCCTGCATGTTTGAGTATATCTGGTATATCTGGTACAGAGTGCTCCTGGAGCTGTATCTGAGGTCAGTGCTGTAGGCATCTGGCCTCGTATATATGTGGATGACCGGATGAGCATGCAAGCTCCAGTGGCCGAATGGTATGCGTGTGTGCTAGCTAGCTATCTTGCTAGCTAGTATGCATGCATGAGGGTGTGGGAGTGTGAGTCCATCCTGGATGGATGGATGGATGCTCATATATATAGTGTGGCTAGCTTATCATCTAAGCTAAGTGGTGGCATGGGCAAGGCATGGCGGGGTGTCATCCTTGTCCCTTGGGTCACTTCATAAATAGTGCCCAGGGACAAGGGACACTGTACATGATGGCTAGGGTGTCACGTGAACAGTGCCGGGTACGGCCGTCACGTCGGGGTCGCGTCTGGCTGCAGCTGACTTCGAGCAGTCGGCCTGGTGGAGGAGTCGGCAGCCAGCAGTCGGCCTGGTGGAGGAGTCGACAGCCAGCAGTCGGCCTGTTGGAGTAGTCGGCAGCCAGCAGTCGGCCTGGTGGAGGAGTCAGCAGCCAGCAA
>NC_057797.1:556994015-557023652 GCF_018294505.1 Triticum aestivum | reverse complement strand
GTGGAGGAGTCAGCAGCCAGCAGTCGGCCTGGTGGAGGAGTCAGCAGCCAGCAGTCGGCCTGGTGGAGCAGTCGGCAGCCAGCAGTCGGCCTGGTGGAGCAGTCGGCAGCCAGCAGTCGGCCTGGTAGTTGGACTGAGGGGCTTTGCTAGCCCCGATGTCTTGAATTCTTGTCTCACCGTCTTCGGGGTATCCGTGTCCGATTACTCCGACAAACTATGTATCATCAGTCTGCACCTGAGCTTCATTATCCTTTGTTTCTTCCAATATTATTTGATCTATATTTACTCTTTGCAAAATGTAGAATAATGGCAACGCTTATAAAGAATTTTCTTTGGGGAATTTATTGAATTATCCTTCCATCAACAAGGAGATGGGCTTTGTCCAGCCCATCTTAACATGTAATGTAAGTTCATCCTTCTCAAGCCTTCAAACTTTGTTCTAGTATAGATTTGGATAGGCATCATTTCCTCCACTGCTGTTTGCTTTGCTGTTTACATCTGATTGGATGTTTGCAACAACTACCATTTATTTGCTTATATAATTGTGAAACTTGTTACGTGTCTCCTTGTTTCTCTTTCAGACTTGTATCTCTTACGCCAGGCAGAACTTTAGGGAAGATAGTGAGCCAAACCATCTTGAGGACAGCGAGATGACCCCAAAGTCCTGTCTTGACGAAGACAGTGAGTTGAAGCTACTCACCAGAGGTGTGAGACAACCTCTGTGCAGTCGCTGCCTCAATCAGTTCGACTTCTCCAGTCTCAACTTAAAGCGGAAAGGCTTGCTTCAGCTCAGCTCCGACTTGAAGTCAAAGATGCAATGAAGATGTCAGAGGACTGTCGTGCACACCATCATGCCTTAAATCTAGTGTTGATGCATCTATCGTTGACACAATTGAGGTCTGCTCAGCTTCTTCAGCTATTTGTGGGTTCCAACCTGGCCAGTCCTAGTGCCTTCTGAAGTGCTCTCAGTTTTGTATATTCTTTTGTCGGTGCATTTATTTGCACTGGTGGCGAACTTTGATGCCAAGTGGATGTAATATGTGTGACAGCCGTGATAGCCTAGCGTAAGTTACTTGCTTATTTATTTCCTTATTGTCTTGTTTATTTGTTTGCTTGTAGTCATTGCAGTTCTTTTTCCGCGGTTTGCTAGTGGCTGCAATAACCTATTTTTTAAAACTAGGCCACAATAACCATGGGCTAATATTTACTGTGGTGACACTGGGCCTCCTACGGGCCATAGAAACAGTGGGCCTTCTACGGGCCGTAGAAATAGTGGGCCTTCTACGGGCTATAGACACCATGGGCCTTCTACGGGCCATAGAAACAATGGGCCTTCTACGGGCCGTATCATCAATGGGCCTTATACGGGCAATATGATCGATTGGCCAAACATGGGCCAATAACAGGCCGCATTATGGCCGTAAACGGGCTAGAGTTGGAATCGTCCGTTCATGTGCCGACCATAACGGGCCATCGTTAATAGGCCGTATTTGATGATGCTATGAAAACGGCCCAACGTATTAATGGGCCACAAATGAGCCGACTGTAACTAGGGGCTGAATTTGGCCCACAAGCAGAAAATGACAGTAACGGGCCATAAGTAAACGAATGCTGGAAATGAGCCCAAGAATAAATGGGCTCTGAGAAGGCCGAAAGGTAACATGGGCTGAAGACGGCCCAACGGAATAATGGGCCGTTAATGGGTATAAAGTGATACACTGTTCATTACGGGCCAGTTTCACCACGGGCCGTTAGTGGGTGTAAAGTGATACACTGTTCATTACGAGCCAGTTTCACCACAGGCCATTAATAGGCCAAGAGTTACATAGGGCCTCATATGGGCCGAAACACGTCATGGGCCATACATGGGCCAGAAGTGAAAACAGGCTGGAATTATATTGAGTGGCCCAGATGACGCTACTGGGCCTAATTCGGATAGGGCGTAACGGGCCTTGGGTTAGCGGGCTGTAAATGGGCTATATGCGAACAGGTCGTTAACAGGCTTTACATGGGCCGGCCTGCCACCTTTTGACGAAGTCAAACAGGCCAGCCTTTTCACAGGAATGGGCCTCTGTTGGGCCGTGCCACGTGTCGACGTATCATAGGTGCCTTCTGTCCAATGAGTGGATGACATCTGTCCCAGCGATGAGCCGACACATGTTTCCTCCAGCCAATGATGATTTTACACGTGGAAAATCCCCATTGGTCGGGGCTGTTAACGGGTTATCAGATCCAAAACCTGACCCGATAGCTTAACGGCATTCCGTTACGGTGGATGCCACGTGTCGGTCACCCTTGACAAAAGCACTTCTGTGATGCGGGATTTATCGTCATGGAAGTGGACACTTCCGTGATGATAATTTTGGTAATGTCATGGAACACTTCTACGACAGCACATGTATGACTATCTTGATTCTGTCATAAAATCGTCATGGATGTACATGCGTGACAGAAAATGCGACCTACTGTGACAAACACGTATCATCACGGAAGTGTATTTTTTGTAGTGTATAACCTGTATAACTTCAAGTTCACATAGATTTAGGGAAGACATAGATTCAACCCATAGGGGCATCTTAGGAATCTATACCACAAACTTCACGAGTAAATAACTCAAGCCCAGAAGCAGAGTATGGTTGGCAAGAGCGGGGATACAAGCCATCAAAGGCATTATGTATCCGAGGAAAGGCTCACAAGGCTACTGAATATGAAGGAAGCTTTCGGATAAAACTCAACAAAGGATCTGGTGGTTCACAAGGGATCTGATGTGAGCATTGGTACTCAACCAGAAGAAGAAAGAATGCAAGGATATCAGATTATAGAAACAACGGACTAATTCAATGCTCGAATGCAAAGGATTATGATTTCCAAAATGGGGGATTAGAAGAAGATGCTCTCATCAAAGACAATTAAGTAGAATAGACATAGATCGATAATCAATCAAGGTTTGATTTGTCGAACACCAACTCATGTCCGGGGTGACGTCTAAGCCGAAAGGAAGAATTTTAAATAGGATTGATGATCGCAAGCATTCACAAACAAATCGAATCAAATGCTCAAAATTACGATGACAAAGGATGCTAATGAGTATTGATAGACATATGGAAGTAACCATAATGCAAGCAGATAAGTATTTGTAGAGCAATAGTTGGAGAGGATTATCGGAAGATCGGATAGTACTTCAAAGTATCTTGTGAATCACTTGATCAACTAGGAATGAAAAAATCCTCGAAAAGTGTGAGGAATTATTCATAGGGGTATTCATGCGGCAAGGAACTGCAAGGCAGTAACCATAAAGGATTCTCAGAACATCAGAGAGTATTTCAGGACATCTAGTAACAACAAGATCAACTTGGGATGAAGGTATGAACGACAATGTAGGTATTTATCCACAAGAATTTAATGGTGGTAGGGATCGCAACGGCGAATGGCACAAGGGTCTCACGCAAACATCGCAGAGTATCTTCAGAATCTTCTGGTGTGCCAAGCAATCATCCGTAGTGAGGGGCTCTCCGGGAGAAGGTATTTAGGAGAACCTAGAGTTAGAGTTAACAAAACCATTTAACCCAAATATAAGAGAGATCAGAGTCCTAGAGTATAGACGAGGAATAAAAGATCCAAATACCAACCAATGGCAACGTGGGCCCGTAAGCCACACAGCCATGTTAGTAAAACCGTTTTTCAAAGACTAGACTTAACTTCGACCAAGGAGATGGAAAGAGGGTTCCAACAGGCAGTCGGCTCTGATACCAACTTGTGACGCCCCTGATTCGACTGTACACTAATCATACACGGAAACGTGTACAATCAAGATCAGGGACTCACGGAAAGATATCACACCACAACTCTAGACACAAATGAAATAATACAAGCTTTATATTACAAGCTAGGGGCCTCGAGGGCTCGAATACAAGCTCCTTACACAAGAGTTAGCGAAAGCAACAAAATCTTAGGATGAACATAAGTTAAATAAGTCTGCCTTAAGAAGGGCAGCACAAAACAACAACGATCGAAGAGGCAAGGCCTCCTGCCTGGGACCTCCTAACTACTCCTGGTCGTCGGCGGCCTCCATGTAGTAGTATCCGTCGATGGTGGCATCTGGCTCCTAGGATCCACCAACTGGTTGCAACAACCGGAAAGAAGAAAGAAGGGGGAAAAGGGGGATCAAAGCAACCATGAGTACTCGTCCAAAGTACTCGCAAGCATCAGATCTAAACTAAGTATGCATTGGTATCAAATGGAAGGGTTGTATTTGTGGACTGAACTGCAGAATGCCAGAATATAGGGGAAGGCCTAGCATATCGAAGACTAGCATCTTCAAGCAGCTCCAAGCATCTTGCAACATTTAGAAGAGTAAAGACAAGGTGGGGGTCATTGATGGATCACTAACCAACCTATACTAAGCAGTTTAGGATAAGCAGGTAAGGTATAATGAGCAGGTTACAAAAGCAGGCTATGCATCAAAATAGGAGCAAACAATAACAGTAGCAAAATCTAATGCAAGCATGAGAGAATGGAATGGGCTATATCGGGATGATTAAAGGGGGGGGCTTGCCTGGAAGCTCCGCTAAAAAGTACTGATTGTCAGGGCGTAGTCATACTCAGCGGCAGCGTTTGTCTCGAGGTCTACCGGAGAGAAGAGGGGGCAGAAATAGTAAATACAGAGCAAACAAGTGCAATACTAAGCACGGCAAAGCAAAAAACATTGCTAGGGGTGTTCTAACGTAGGGCTACACGATACCGGCGAATGGGGAAAACATCCGGGAAAGTTTTCCCGAAGTTTGGCATTTTCGGACAGACGAACCAGAGGGGGATGGTTCCATGTCCGCTATGCTAGGGATGTGTGGCACGCAAACAGATGACATATCCGAATTCGTCTCAAAATTCTGAGCAACTTTCATGTATAAAACTTTTTCATCCAAACTAAGGATTATTTTATATTAATGTTCAAATATTGAACAATATTCTGGAATTATTATTAATTATTAAATTCTTCAGAAAAAGAATAATGATGTCAACATGGGGTCAGAGTGATCTCAGCAGTCAGCTTTGACCTGTTGACCAGTCAAACTGACAGGTGGGTCCTACTGTCATAGACTGGTACCTAAGTAACAATTTAATTAGTTAATTAGGTTAATTAAATTAATTAATTGATTAACTATTTTTTATAATTTCATTGTTTTTAAATATTTTTAATCTTTCTTTTTTTATAGAAAAGGGAGCGTGGGGCCCCCGTGTCATAGGCCCAGGAGGCCATATCGAGGCGGGCACGGGCACACAGCTGCGGGTGCCTGGGCGTGGGCGAACCCAACCGGGCGCCGGGCGCGGCGAAGGTAGCAGGGCCCGCGGGTGGCTGGGAGCCGGCGGCCAGCGGGAAAGGACACGCGGGGGAGGAGCGACGCAGGGCAACACAAGCTGGGGAGGACGGCACGACGGTGGCGGCTGGCTGCAATGGGCGGCACCTGCAACAACAGGCGCGAGCGTGGGGAGGCGCCTGCAGGCGCACACGAGGAAGGAAGGAATGGCCGGGAGTGTGACCGGACCAGGCGGTGGGGAGCTGCGCGTGCGGTCGAGGCGGGTTGTGTGCAAGCGACAGCAGTAGGTGAGTGCAAGAGCAGCGAGGGCAGCGGGCGGCAGGGCTACGCGGGCGCACGCGCAAACGCAGGCTGCAACCAAAGCGAAGGCGAGCATGGGAACAAGAGGGGTGAACGCGAGCGGAACCAGGGGAAGGCGTGGCCAGCCGTGGCGGGTCACACGGGCGCGCCGACCACGAGCGCGCCGGGAGCTCGGGCACGAGGGGTGCGGCGTATGGTGATATATCAAAAGGGGAAGGAGGGGGAACCGACGGGGAGCTCACAAAGAGAGACGAGCGAGCTCGGGGAGGGCCGGGACGGTGCGCTGGCGCGGATCCATGGAGGAGGCAGCGGTGGCCGTAGTCGACGAAGCCGCCTGATTCACGCGATGTAGGGACTTCGAGCTCGAGGTCGTGGACGAAGAGGAAGTAGCGGCATCGGTCGAAGGGGATCGACGCGGACGGCATCACTGGCGTCCCTCGGCCTCGATCCAGTGGCGCTGGAGATGTAGATGAAGGCGACGGGGCTTCTAGACATAATGGTGCAGCGAGCGGTGGCCGGTGTCCGCGAGACCGCAACGGTCACGGAGGCGGCGGCGGCGGTGGTACGGGCGCCAAAACAAGTGGAGGGAAAGCGAGCGAGAGTGGAGAGGGCCGATTCAACATTCTAGGGTTCGAGGGCTGGCCTTATAGGATGAGGGAGACGACAGATGGCAGGCGCGTGTGTGTCGCCGACAATGCCGCTGGTGGATGAGCGCCACGCCCACCCCTGCTTCCGTAGCTTGAGATGGGGGGCAAGTGGGGTGTGGGTTGGGCCGAAAGTGCTCTGTGGCCACTAGGGCCCAGACGCACAGTAATGAGGCAGGGTATTTTCTAAATTTTCTTTTATGTATTTAAGTTAGCTACTGTTTCGTATTAAATTAAGTGACAAAATGAATTTAGTCAATCATGAAATATGGCACACAATTCAAGAACAACATTGTGGTGTTGCATAAAAAAGTTTTTAGAGCCAACAGAATTGTTCAAGCATTTTTAGAAATTGAATAGGTCAATTAATATGTTGTTGTGCCACTTATATTTTCCTAGGGATTAAAGGGACGGCCAACTGGTGTTGGTTGCCACATGATAATTAGCTAGTGAATATTTGCAACCCAATGAAAATTTTTGTTTTGACATTTGAAAACTTTATTTGTTTGACTTTCTTTTAAAATATGAACTAGATTTTCGAACCGATGCGAGTTTATCAAATGTAACCGAGGTGACGTGGCATCATTAGCAGAGGTTCACTGTAATTTGATTATCTGGGCGTCACAGCAGGCTTTCGGGGCCCACCTACTCCTATATAGTGCCATTTTCCCTAGAAAAAAAATCACAAGAAGGGTTTCGGGATGAAGCACCGCCGTCTCGAGGTGGAACCCGGGTAGGAGCATTTTTTCTCTCCGGCAAAGAGATTCCGTCGGAGAAACTTCCAACCGGGAGGGGGAAATCGAAGCCATCTTCATCACCAACGATCCTCTTATCGTGGGAGGACCAATCTTCATCAACATCTTCACCAGCACCATCTCAAGTCAAACCCTAGTTCATCTCTTGTATTCAATCTTTGTCTCAAAACCATAGATTGGTACGTGTGGGTTGCTAGTAGTGTTGATTACATCTCGTAGTTGATGCTTGTTGGTTTATTCGGTGGAAGATCATATGTTTAGATCCATTATGCTATTCAATACCCCTCTGATCTTGAATATGAATATGTTTTGTGAGTAGTTATTTTTTATTGAGGACATGGCAGAAGTCTTGTCATAAGTAATCATGTGAATTTGGTATCCATTCCGTATTTAATGATGTATATGTTGTTGTCTCCCTTAGTTGTGTTATGTGAATGTCAACTTCATGACACTTAACCACCTTTGGGCCTAAGAGAAAGCATTATGGAGTAGTTTATTGGGTGATGGGTTACTAGAGTGACAGAAGCTTAAATTCTAGTCACTACAAAAAAATACACTTCCGTGATGATACGTGTTTGTCACAGTAGGTCGCGTTTTTTGTCATGCATGTACATTCATGACGATTTTATGACAAAATCAAGATAGTCATACCTATGCTGTTGTAGAATTGTTCCATGACATTACCGAAATTATCATCACGGAAGTGTCCACTTCCTTGATGATTAATCGCGCGTCATAGAAGTGCTTTCGTCAAGGGTGACCGACACATGGCATCCACCGTAACGGAACGTCGTTAAGCTATCGGGTCCGGTTTTGGATCCGATAACCCGTTAACAGCCCTGACCAATGGGGATTTTCCATGTGTAAAATCATCATTGGCTGGAGGAAACACGTGTCGGCTCATCATTGGGACAGATGTCATCCACTCATTGGACACAAGGCTCCTATGATACGTCGACATGTGGCACGGCCCAACAGAGGCCCATTCCTATGAAAAGGCTGGCGTGTTTGACTTGGTAAAAACGTGGCGGGCCGGCCCACGGAAAGCCTTTTAACGGTATGTTCGCATATAGCCCGTTTACAGCCCGCTAACTCATGGCACGTTACGGCCTACCGGAATTAGGCCCAGTAGCGTCATCTGGGCCGTCCAATATGATTCCAGCCCATTGGAACTTCCGGCCCATGTATGGCCCATGACGTATTTCAGCCCATATAAGTCCCTTTATAACTCTTGGCCCATTAACGGCCCATGGTGAAACTGGCCCGTAATGAACAGTGTATCACTTTATACCCATTAGCGGCCCATTATTCCATTGGGTCGTTTCTAGCCCGTGTTACCTTTCGGCCTTCTCAGGGCCCATTTATTCTTGGGCTCATTTCCAGCATTCGGTTACTTACGGCCCGTTACTGACCTTTTCTCCTTGTGGGCCAAATTCAGCCCGTGGATACAGTCGGCCCATTTGTGGCCCGTTAATATGTTGGGCCATTTTCATAGCGTCATCAAATACAACCTATTAACGGCCCGTTATGGTCAGCCCATAAAACGTACGATTTCCACTCTAGCCCATTTACGGCCCCTTATACGGCCCGTACAAGGCCCATTGATCCGACGGCCCATGGATCCGATAACCGATAGAAGGCCCATGGATCCGACAGCCCATAGAAGGCCCACAGATCCGACGGCCATAGAAGGCCATGGATCGTCCGTCCCATAGATGGCCCATGGATCATATGGCCTGTGGAGGGCCATGGTCACTACAACGTTTGGGCGAGTTGGCCCCCATTTGAACGATATAGCATATTCGAAGAATTATCCTACTCTATACTATCACCTCTAAAAACATACACTATACAATAAAGAACCTAAGGCATAGAAACGTAGAATAATCCTACACTGTACAATAAAGAAATTATAGCCAATTATACCGACTGGGCATTGTGGTTCGGCACCAGTGATAATAAAGCATACACAAACAACAAATTACCTACACTGGGCAAATATAGCTCCTACATCATGGACGCGCATCAACATAACTTACCATTTGAACTATAATCTCTTCAGAAAATAGGATTGACCGGATTTAGATAGCAAACATTTCAGTCTGCAAAATCACAAATTCCTTCGTTGTTACCTCAGTGCCTTGTTTCCTTTTTTGACTCCTGCATCTAATACTTGCATGTCCAGTCTCAACTTGTTGATTATATGTTGAGAATCATGTACACGTTGTCTTGCCACCTCTAGTTGATGCTCGAGAACATCAGCACATTCCAATTCCAATCCATAATCATTCGGTAACGGCCATGCCGCACTGCTCGCAGATCTTTGTGTTGATGTCACTTCATCCTAAAATGTTTCTGTAAGTACACATGACTAGGGAAAAAATATAGTTACAACAGTGAAGCGAGCAAGACAAACTATTTTGTACATGGCAAAACAGGACTAACAATAATGTTACACGTCATGAAGCAAAAGCAGGTGATATTTTAAAAATTATAAAAAAGATAGTCTGTGCAGCCTACATATAGAAATCTCTCTTAGCTCACTAGAGGAGCATGATGTTGGGGCCCAATCCAAAACGTAGACAAGTTACAAATTTATAGAGCATGTTGCGTAGAAGTAAGACAAGAAGTTGGCCATTCTGTAGCTCAATTAAAGTCTTAGGGAGCATAAAGAATAGCAACAGTTTCATTCAAACATACTACAGCAAGCAAAACTATGCAATCATTAGCCTAGTACACTGGTAGAAAAGGGGGCTTTGGTCCAGGCCGGGTAAGCCCATTAGTCCCGGTTCAGTCCAGAACCGGGACCAATGGGTGCATTTATCCCGGTTCGTGCGGCTAAGGCATTAGTCCCGGTTCACCTGGGCCCTTTAGTCCCGGTTCGTGCCACGAACCGGGACTAAAGGGTGCGATGCCCATTAGTCCCGGTTGGTGGCACCAACTGGTTCTAAAGGTTAGACCTTTAGTCCCGGTTGGTGCCACCAACCGGGACTAATGGGCTTTGAGGCATTAGTACCGGTTCATGGCACGAACCGGGACTAAAGATCCCATTTTCAAACTCCCCCCCTTGTGGACCACCTTTTCAGTATTAGAAAAAACAAAAGAAAATGATGGAAATGTCCAAAAAATAAAATAAAATAAGTTTCCCATGTGATATGTGGTCTACTTGTTGGGAAAATTTACAAATATGAATTTCGACTTTATTTACAAAATCTCTGTGGAATTTGTAAAATGGGCATAACTTTTGCATACGAACTCGGATTAAAAAGTTTTTTATATGAAAAATCATCTACTCGAAAAGTTACATCCGATGGAGACCGCCTACGGCCTGTTTGCAAATTTGTAGAATCCTCAAATTCTAAAAGGAAAAAAAGTTATCCTCAAATTTCAGTTTTTTTAAATTTTCATTAAATCTGGTCAAACTATGGTCAAACTACTTATTCAAGAAGTATTAGTGTTACTAAATAATTATTCAAGAATATTAGTGTTATTAAATAATTATTTCAGTTTTTTTGAATTTTGGTCAAATCTGGTCAAACTATGGTCAAACTGTGGTCAAACAATGGTCAAACTACTTATTCAAGAAATATTAGTGTTACTAAAAAATTATTGTTTTTTAGAACAATAGTTTCAAACTCAAACAGTGAAATGTGTGACTTCATGCTCAAGCTAAACTCCTAACGGTTAGTAGGATTAACATCTTACTATTGTCAGGAAAACAACGAGTGCAGACTTGGAAACGAGGGAGAATAGAACCCGGAAGTTAAGCATGCTCAGGCTGGGGGAGTGGGATGATGGGTGACCGTCCGGGAAGTTAGATGATTTGGAATGATGAGGGGTGATTAGAGATTAGAGGTTAAAATAATTCAGAAATTTGAAAATACGAAAAATTCAAAAAAAAAATCAAAAAAAATTCAAAAAAAAATCAGAAAATTTCCTTTAGTACCGGTTGGTGTTACCAACTGGGACTAAAGGTGGACCGGCCACGTGGAGGGCCTTTAGTCCCGGTTTTGGTTTGAACCGGGACTAAAGGGTCAGGGCATTAGTACCGACCCTTTAGTCCCGGTTCAGGAACCAGGACTAAAGGCCCTTACGAACCGGGACAACAGGCCCTTTTTCTACCAGTGGTATAAACTAAATTGTGAGCCTCATGCAATAATAGTTGGTTAATAGACTTCAAAGCTTCAGGCACACTTTGACAGAGTAATTAAATGGTAAGGCCTTTAATTATGTCAACTAATAGTTATACAAGTACCCAACATTAGGCATCATTCTTTGGTCATCTCATTAACTGAGGACAAATAAAGCAATTGAAAAGAGCAAATTAACTATGCCTGAAACAAACAAGGAATTGAACTGTTGAGTTGGATAAAGTGACTTACCTTAACAGGTTGAAGAGGCCCAGAGCAGCTCCTACTTCTCTTGCAAGGCTCCTTCCTAACATCTTGTACTTGGAAATCCTCAATCTTATCTTCGTTGCACCCCCTTTGCAAGGTGACACAAACTAGTTACCCCTTTGCGTACTTTCTAGTATGTGAACACAAAAGGATGAGATTATAACAAAACCAGACCACATAATGAAACATGCCGCATCTCTTGCACTTGCACACAATGAAATGAGCATTCACTATGTCTGCACTATGTAAAAACTAGGCATACCTTCGAACTGGATCTCTAGGTACCCTTGGAGAGCCTATTTAGTGTACAGCCAAACCTTTATGTCACCTATGAGTTGGAAAAGGCCCCACTACAGCAGCCTTTAGTGTTTAAATCGGTGACAAGCTATGTTAGAGTGTTAGGTCAAGAACAAGAAGTAATCAAAGCAAACAGTCCTAGTATGGCTGGCTGATGGAAACAAGCAATTGAACAGATGTGTGAGCAAATCTTACATATCAAGAAAAGAAGCAAAGAAGGAGGCTTAAAGACCATCACTTGACTGACCAGATTTAAGGGGCATTTAAACATCATGTGCAACGAATGAACTTAGATAAATATTGCATATTCCAGATTCTACAATGGAATGCACATGTATTAGGTTATGCCATGTATGATGATGCCTAAATGTACACTATAGCAGGCAGGAGTGATTCATCATTGCATGCACAATTGAATTGCAGCTTAAGGGCCAGTTCTGTTCCGCCTTTTCAGGGCTTATTCTCAAAATAAGCCATAAAAGATGTAAAGAAGTCATTTTGAGTTATGGGCTTGGGCTTAACTAATTTCACTTTGGAGGGGGGTGTTTCGGGTAGAACCTCACTAAAAATTGAAGGGAAGGGGAATAGTGAAATGACTCTATTGTATGCCTATATTACACTCAAAATGCAACTACTAACGCCTGTGTCACACCTCACCCCCAAGTAAAAACAAACACGCAAGCGTTCATTGCCCTGCCCGCTTGCATCTCCTCCCCCCTTTCCCTCTACCTCGATCCCCTGCCTGTAGCACTAGGGTTCCTCCAGCGAGTCGTCACCACTGGTCCCATCTTCCCTGGTCCTCAACGATGCTCTGTCCGACTAGGCTACATGGCCGGCGGGTAGGGGCAAATCTCCCTGGCTGCTCCTCCCTCTGGCGCCGCCACTCATTCTCATGGTCTCCAGCAGCTGCTCCATTGTGGTTCGTCCAACGCATTACTCCGGCAGGCGCTACACAACTACGGCTGATGCCACACTACGGCAGAAGGCACCTTATTCCCCCTGCCGACCTCCCAGACCATGGCCTTGAGGTGCTGTTGAAGGATGAGCTCATCCAACAAGGTGAGGATCTCCTCTGAATTTTTGCCAAATTTTCATTCTGATCCACTATACGATGAATTGCTATGAGCTGCTTCTACTGCTGCTATATGATGCATTGCTATGAGCTGCTCCTGCTGCTGCTATATGATGGATTGCTATGAGCTGCTGCTGCTATATGATGAATTGCTATGAGCTGTTGTTGTTGCTATATGAGGAATTGCTATGAGCTGCTGCTATATGATGAGTTGCTATAAGCTGCTCTTGTTGCTGTTGTATGATGAATTGCTATGAGCTGCTCCTGCTGATGCTATATGATGAAATGCTATGAGCTACTCCTACTGCTGCTATATGATGAATTGCTATGAGTTGCTCCTACTGCTGCTATATGATGAATTGCTATGAGCTACTCCAGCTGCTGCTATATGATGAATTGCTATGAGCTGCTCCTGCTGCTGCTATATGATGAATTGCTATCAGCTGCTGCTAGTATATGATGAATTGCACACTGCTACTGCTATATGATGAGTTGCTATGAGTTGCTGCTATATGATGGTTTCAGGTGGTGCTGCTATATGATAATAACCAGCCACTTGGACCATCAAATTTCAATAAATAATTGTTCTTCATTTAAATGTGGGTCATGCATTCTTCGTTTAAATTAGGCAATGGGATTTCTATGGAAAACATTTACCAAAGTAGATTGTGCCAAGTAGATGGTATCTTTGTATTTGCATTTTGAGCAAATAGTGATGGCTGTTTTCCTACCATATTAATTACTGCACTGGGTTCAATTTGTGATGTTTGCAAGTCAAATTAATTTTCATATGGGTAGCAAAATGAAAAAATATAATGCAATCTAGACTTTTCATTGATCATACCAAAGATAAGCTGAAAACGCAATGAAAAGAACTGGTCGGCTTATTACATGGAGCTTATATTCACAGGTGCTTATTTTCTTAGGATAACTCATAATAGCTGTCCCTAAGAAACTTGGCCAATAGAACTAACATACAAATAACATGTCACGATGATTGCAATGGAGGAGTGACGTACCATAGCACACTGTATAGGCTCACCGCTGCCTCTCCTTTTTTGCGATGTTCCATGAAATTGCCACATACATCTTGTACTTTCTCATTGTGTAACCCTATCTACAAGTTGACACGGCTAATTTCAGATATCTCTACATGATAATACATTGCATATCCCTTGCACATATTTAAACCACCAATTAATGATTATGTGCATAGCATCAACTAGCCATGACACTGTGTGCTGGACTAGCAGGCACTCTAAGGGAGCCTAATGTAGTGCGTTGGAATTCCTACATGCCACCTACAATTTTGTGTAAATGTACTGCCTCTGTTCCTAAATATATGTCTTTGTAGAGATTCCAGTATGGACCACATACAGATGTATATAGATGTATTTTTGAGTGTAGATTCACTCATTTTGCTCCGTATGTAGCCTATAGTGAATCTCTAGAAAGACTTATATTTAAGAACAGAGGTACGAGGTAGTATCATGTATGACATCTATATATCTAATTTAGCAGCCAGTAGTAGAAATCATTGTCTGCACAAAGGGGTTACTAGTTGAAAATCCTAGCAAAGCACGCTGGCAGGCACAGAACAATACAAGAGAGAGAGAGACACACTTACAAGATCATAGCAATGCCTCAGTCCAGGATCTTGGTTCTCCAAGCTGTTAGATCTAGAAGAAACATCGTCCTTGTAGTTTTTGCCAGCTACATAACAGGTAACAGTGACCTATTAGTATATTTGAAGTACATCGGGCAGGTGATGCTGGACGGGTTTAAAGGTGACAAGTACCTAGGCCATGACGGGTGTTTGGCATCTTGCCAGACGGTGGGAATCAAGTTAGAAACATCAAGGGTGATGACGTTGCACTGGCTGTCGGGGTCCGGTAAGGAGATCTAGAACCGTCAAGTAGGGTGTTTGTGGAGCGGCTCCGGTAGGGTGGACTATGGTGTGGGCGAAGCGGGTCTGTGGTCGTGGACAAGGGCGTAGGTTAAGGTGCTTCGGTGGTTGGGTTAAGGATGGTGTCGACGATGCGGATCTGTGGCCGTGGATGGGGCGTCAAAAGTTGCTCTGGTAGGTTGGATGAGGGTGCGAGGAAGCGGATCTGAGGCCATGGACTTGTGAGTTGGCAAAGCGGCCCCGGTAGGGTTGAGAATGGTATAGGCGAAGCTACTCCGGTGGGGTTGACGATGGTGTCGGCGAAGCAGCTCTGGTAGGAGGAAGGTGTCGGCGAAGAGGATCAGAGGCCGTCGATGGGGGCGTCGGTGGGGCAGCTCCGGGGGGTGTGGACGAAGCGTCTCTGGTGGGGAGTACGAATGAGCCGCTGCAGATGCGCTGCAGTTGATGAGAGTACCGGCGAAGCAGATCCAGCACTGTGGACAAGGCCGACACTGAATGGGCTGTGGTAGAGTGGTGGATGAGCAGTCTACTTGTTTCTAGGGGAGGTGGGAGGGGTAGATGCGGCCGTAGAAGCAGATCTGGCGAGGTGGACGTCGCTGGCAGTGAATGGGCTCTGGTACGCTGGTGGATGAGCAGTCTAGGGTTTCGAGAGGGGTGGGGAGAAAGGCCGATGAAGTACGGACGACGTGATGTAAGATGCTCTGGTGATGTGGAGTTAGTCGTTTTTGCGGGAGGGGGAGAGGAAATGGGGGTGCTGTGTAGTGGGGGGAACCGAAAGTTACCAAAGCAGCCCCGACCTATTATGTAGATGAAGGCGGTATTGTAAATGTTGGTCTCCGTGCACCAAGGACAAAAGGGGAATTTCGCATGCTAAAGACTAAGGTGGCAGAAATTTTAGAAGGAGGCAGGAGATTTTGCCACCCGCGGGATCATTTGTATCCAGTTTTAACTAATTTTGGACTATGCTAGCGGGAAGGTCATGCGAGACTGTGTACACGTGGCACACGTCAACAGTTAATAACTGGTGTGAAGTCCACTCCAGAAAAAAGAGAATAACTCGGGATGATGCGCCGATAACTTGGACGTTCACACGGGCGCGACCAATCGTACGGGTGTAGTGGCGCGGTCACAATAAAGGGATCAAACGCTCAGCCTATGTATTTCTCGTGTAAATAGATAATTTAGTGCAATTGGTTATTTACTTTAAACATAATGCATTGACGTGTTAGTGTAGAGGCACACAAAAAGAAATGGATATTGTAGCCCGCTACTTAAAAGTGCTAACTCATATGATTACATAGCCTCCATTTCATAAATTGCATATGTCACATCTCTAGTTCTAGTATGCTCTGAGCTAGCTACTCATGTGTTGCATCATGTTTAAATTCTTTTGAATCTGAAATGGGTATTGTTTTTCCAAACCCTAGCATCAAAGGAAATCACTAGGTTCAACCAAAATATTTTAGTGAACCCAAAGTGGCTTTAAAAAATGTTCATCATTTTTTTGGTAATGCTGGAAACAGTAACCAGAGATGATGCACATTTTTCCTTGACATTTTGGATCTTTGAATTAATACATATTGTATTTGAGTTGGGGCAAATATATGTTATAAATATATTTAATGCTTCAGTAATTCTGTTATTTTTTGAGGGGCTCTAGAATATTCCTTTCAGTCCCGGCAAAAATTATCAGAAGAAACAAAAATGATTTAGTGCTTGAACTAAATCAAAACATATTGAAACAAATAGCAAACAGTAATTAAAATAGAAAACGGAGAGAGAGAGAGAGAAAGTTACCTCGGCCTTACCTGGCGCCACCAACTGGCCCAACAGTGCAGCTGGACGTCCCAGCCCACCACCGCCTCCTCCCTGTCTTCTTCCTCCCCTGCCAGGAGGACGGAGGCGCGTGCTCGCCCCATGCCGGCTACCTCCTCCCTCCCTGCCTACCTGGCTCCTCCCTGTTACGCCTAGACGACGCCACGGAGACGCCCTCGACCCTGTGCACCTCTCCCCTCTCCCCCGGAACCCCTGCCCCTCCTCTGCTCTCTTCCCGCAAGGCCACCTTCGTT
This sequence comes from Triticum aestivum, assembly GCF_018294505.1. Taxonomy (NCBI): domain Eukaryota; kingdom Viridiplantae; phylum Streptophyta; class Magnoliopsida; order Poales; family Poaceae; genus Triticum; species Triticum aestivum. The sequence continues at coordinate 557,006,897 of NC_057797.1, read as the reverse complement.
GCCGCTCGCTGTTGCCGCGGCCAGAGCCACCTCCTCGCCCTCCACCCGAGTCCAGAAGCTCCGCCGTGATGCCCCGGTCCTCTCCGCCGAGCCACATGACGCCGGATGCCCTGGAGTGCCGTCGTCGATGCCATCGCTGTCCTCTGCCCCGACGATCGCCGCCCTTCGATTCGCCGGCTCCGATGCTTCCCCGACCCTGCTGGGCTACTCTGCTAGTCCTTAGTGAGCTGCTCTTCCGTTCGGCCCTTTCCCCATCGCCTCGCACGTCCCCTAGCGCTAGCGCCGCCGTGCCTGAAGCTCACCGCCACCCAGCCATGTTGCCGCCGTGGACACCATCACCTAGAGCCGCAACCGAGAGCACCACCGTGCTCAACATGTCTTCGCGCAACCATAGCCGCCCCCAGCTCCTCCTGCCTGTCACCGTAGCGCCGAACCCATCGTTGCCTGAGCCCTGGCCGCCGCCACGAGCTCGACTCCGGCGAGCTCACTCCACTGCAACCTCTCTCGCTTGCTCCAATGGATGCGCGAGAGTGCCAGCTAATTTGGTCGCCGGAGGGCAAAATCCGAGCCCCTCTGCCGTCTCGGCATCGCCGGCGACTCAACGCCGGCAGGGTTTGACCCCTATTTGACCTCCTTGCGTCCTGACGTGTGGGCCCAGGCCCCTGTTTAATTAGTGTTACGTAATTAGTGTTAATTAACTAGATGAGCCACTCACAAGTGGGCACAGCCCTCGATTAGTTTAGTTAATCACCTACTTAGCACTAACAGGCATTGTTAGTCAGATGTGACACTGACACGCCGGTCCCACAGGTCAGGTTTGACCTGGACCGGGCCTGTTGACCTGCTGAGGTCAGCGTGACCTAGTGCTGACGTAGTAAACCCTTTTCTGTAATTCAAATAAATCTAAATGGTTTATTTATTTCAAAAAATGTTATAAACTTCTAAAAATCATATAAAATCAACCGTAACTCCAAATGAAAGAAATTATATATGAAAAATGATCAGAAAAATCCAATCTATCCATCTGTACTGGTTTCATGCATGTTAGAGCAACCTAACCTTTCTGTTTAGATGAAACATGATAATGCACTTATATGAGTCATAGTTTAGGCTTGTATTTGAATCTTTGATTCAAATAAGCTCAAACCACCCTGGTTTTAGTTGCATTAGCTCAAAACACATCATATTGACATGTCATGATCATGCATCATATTGTGCATTGCATTGATTGTATTCTTTCTGTGTTTGCCGGTGATTGTTCCCCCTCGTTAGACGTATGTTTCGACGATGTGATCAATGACACCGATGAAGAGTTATATCATCTTCGGAAGTGCCAGGCAAGCAAAACCCCTTGTTCATTCCGACACAATCCCACTCTCTCGCTCCTGCTCTTTTACTTCATTAGGACAACAACGATTCATCTGTTACTTGTTGCGGTAGTTGAACCCCTTATCCTCTGCATGACCTGTCATTGCCATAGTAAATAGATGAAACCCACTAGCATGAGTAGGAGTTGTTTGAGCCCTGATGTGCCTACTCATTCATGCTTGTTTGTCATGCCTGCTATTGCTTAGAGTTGTGTCAGGTCTGATTCATTGGGGATGAATTGCAAAGTTGTGAACATGTCTTACTGTGTGTGAGCTAAGTGTGTTGAACACGATTTGGTAAAGGTAACGATGAGAGGCCATGTAGGAGTACATGGTGGGTTGTTTCATTGGAACCGTCCTTAAGCACCAAGATCTGTATGTGTGATTTAAGAATCAGTTACTACCATGCATTGGGATCCTTAGTTAACCCTCTCGGCTTCTTAACCACCCTAGTCCTCTGTCCAAGAGTTGCAACTAGTTTCTAGTGTTTATAGGATATGTGTTGGCGGCCGTGCGTAGCGCTGACCCTAGGGGTGGGCTATGATGCGGTAGATACACCGTGGCCGGGTATACCGGGCGCTTGTTTGGTGTCTCGAAACCCTGTACACATCGTTCAGGGCCGTATGTGGAAACCTCGGCCGGACTCCCTGCGGATGGAACCTGGATAGGCGATAAACCTGGACTAGAGACTTGACTGTTAGGTAGGCCGTGGCCGACACCCTCGTTGGGCTTCCGCTTGAAGGTTGCCGAGTACATGTCATGTAAACGACGGTAAGTGGTGAGAGCGTGTATGAAGAAGTACACCCCTACAGGGTTAACATCATCTATTTGAATAGCCGCGTCCACGGTAAAGGACTTCTTGGTTGCCTATATAGTTCATAGACAAGTGAAAGTGGATACTCTAAAATGTGCAAGATAAGCGTGAGTGCTATGGATGGCGTTCTCGTAGGGAGATGGGAGCAGATCCATAGTGGGGTATTGATATGGTGAACATGTGGACTCGTGTGCGCCACCCCAAAAGAGTTGCTTGCAATCGTAGTTCAGGTTAGCCACTGAGTCAAAGCTGGCTTGCTGCAGTTAAACTCCACCACCCCCCTTTGTTGATACCGACGCATATGTAGTTAGTTCTGATGTAAGTCTTGTTGGGTACATTTGTACTCACGTTTTCCTATTCTATGTTTTGTAGAGAGACGTCAGTCTCGCTAGTAGTTCCGTGTGGACTTCAATGTTTAGCTTGATACCTCAGCTACGATCTTGTGCCCTCGGCAGGATCTGGTAGATAGTTAGGCTTCTTAGCCTTTTTCATTTGTAGATGTCTATACTCAGACATGTTAAGCTTCCGCATGTGCTTTGATTTGTATGCTATGATTGTTGGGTCATGAGACCCATGTTTGTAATTTCTCGCTCCTCGGAGCCTAATGAATAAATACTTGAGTCGTAGAGTTATGTTGTGATGCCATGTTGTATTTACACATATCAAGCATATTGTGTTTATGATTGAAATGCTTGGTATGTGTGGGATCCGACAATCTAGTTGTTTATCCTTGGCAGCCTCTCTTATGGGGAAATGTAGTCTAGTGCTTCCATGAGCCATAGTAGTCTGCTACAGCCCGGTTCATCGGAGTCCTGCTAGCCCAACACTACTGCTCAAGGCACATGACTGGCCGGCATGTGTTTCACTTTGTTCCCGTGTCTGTCCCTTCGGGGAAATGTCACGCGGTGACATCCGGAGTCCTGCCTAGCCTGCTACAGCCCGGGTTCCCGGAGTCTTGTTAGCCCAGTGCTACAGCCCGGATTCACACGCTGCTGACCGACATGCTCGATGTGATTCATGTATGCATGTCCCCATAGGTTGGTGCCCCTTTGGGTTCACGACTAGCCATGTTGGCCCGGGTTCTCTGTCATATGGATGCTAGCAAAATTATCATATACGTGAGCCAAAAGTCGCAAACGGTCCCGGGCCAGGTAAGGTGGCACCTATGGGAATACCGTGCGTGAGGCCGCAAAGTGATATGATGTGTTACATGATAGATCGGTGTGACTTAGGATCAGGATCCTGATAGTGTACCTGTTGAATTCATATAGTAATATTACATATATTACTTCATAATAGAACCTTAAATCATCCAAGACTAATGATTTTGAATGCAAGAGTAACAATGGTGCATGTACATGATAGCTACATTGGTTGTTTGAAGAAACATCACTGTAACATTGGCATGCACAACTGAAAGGTTTATTTAAATAGAAAAAAATGTGATACGTGAGTGTCCAATCTTTATAGCATTGAATCGATATTGTACCTTTGGCCACGATACGAAGTAGATATTGATTTATGTCCAAGCCATGCACGTCCACGATCGCTAGATAGTGATATGTGAATGAATTGTGCAATCTCTCTCACACGCATACATATCATTGGAATCACACACGCGCACTTCGTGTATTTCTCTCCCTCCTTCAAGGTTAGAATTCATCTTTCTACCCCGTCCTACATGTCTCTCACATAGAAACACACATGCTCTCTCTGTCGAAGACGCCCACCCCTTTAATTCCGCCCACACACTGCCACTAATGTCTCAAAGTATAATAATGTATCACACACATATGCCTAAGGTTAACTCGATTTCCGGAACCATACGAATACATACAATGGGATTCCAGCAGAGCACCTTTTGTTTTGAGATTTTGCTCTCCTCTCTCTCTCACACACACACACGCTTGCATTTGCATGCACACCGTTTTGTTTATGTTCATGATGCTTTAAGTATGCCTCGCACAAATGCTATCTACCTATCCCTTAATATAGCTAGATATGTGTCACACAAACTCCTTCTCCCTACTAGCAAGATGCCCATGCGTTGCACGGAACATCAAGATGCATTTGTATGAGTATTTTATCTTGTGGGAGAAAAGGATGAATGAGGGAATGCCTTATTTGCAAATGCGGAGAGGGGTGTGGATATCTTTTTGCAAAATTGCCACAATTTCCTTCATGTCCGTCGGATATAAATCGGATGACCTATATTGCAGGATGGCAGGAACACCATCATCACCAACTTGTTTTCTATAACAGTAGAGATATGTAGGTGTCGCTGCCCCCCCCGACACACACACCCACACAACCACACACACACACACACTTCCCAACACCGAAGGAGTAGGGTGACACCTCGATCTTGATACTAATCTATTGACTGGCTTCTCTCTCAAACACACACACACTACCCGACACCGAAGGAGTAGGGTGGCACCTTGATCTTGATAGTAATCTATCTACTCCTATTTCAAGCACACACACACACACTCGCTAGTTGTGCCTCTATGCCTATCACGCACACTCTCGATATGTCTTTCTCTCCCTCCCCCTCCCCCCACCACCCCAACAATGACAGCAGAAGGGTGACAACTCGATCTGATCGTAATCTGTCAATTGGTTTCTCTCTCGAACATTGTGTCTCTGTGCCTCGCTCAGTAGCCCCCCTCGATATGTAGACTTCTCGCGCGCACATAGCTATAGTGACGATGACACTGAACCTAGAGTGCCTCATTTTTACCAGCCTCATGTGATAGTTTTCACCCTGTTTTCTGTTAATTAACAAGGCAACCTTTTCTTTGTTACTACTAGTGAATCTGAAACCATTTGGGCCAGACATAAAATATACCACTTCAACCCAATTATCGCAGTAACTATTTTAAAAGAAACTAGCTAGATGCCCGTGCGTTGCACGGAACATGAAGATGCATTTGTATGAGTAGTTTATCATGTGAGAGAAAAGGATGAACGGGGGAAGGCCGTATTTGCGAACGTGGAGAGGGGTGTGGGTATATTTTTGCAAAATTGCCATAGTTTCCTTCCTATCCTTTAGATATAAATCCGACGGCCTATAATGCAGGATGGCACGCACATCATCATCACCAACTCTGTTTTCTACTCCCTCTGTTCCTAAATATTTGTCTTTTTAGAGAGTTCAACAAGTGACTACATATGGAGCAAAATGAGTGAATCTACACTCTAAAATATGTGTACCTACACATCCGTATGTGGTAGTCCATTTGAAATCTGAAAAAGACAAATATTCCCTCAGTTCCTAAATATAAGACCTTTTAGAGATTCTACTATAAACTACACACGGATGTATATAGACATACTTTAGAGTGTAGATTCACTCATTTTGCTCCGTATATAGTCTATAGTGGAATCGCTAAAGGTCTTATATTTGGGAACGGATGGAGTATAAGAGTAGACATGGAGATATATCTCCAGCATTGTCTACAACAACAATGTGCTGGACTGGTTAGCGCCAGATGCTCGCAACGCGATGACATGAGTTCGAATTCTGTCTTTAACTTTAGATTTTTTATTATATATTACTTATTTAATACTCCCTTCGTCCCAAAATTCTTGTCTTAGATTAGTCTAGATACGGATGTATCTGATACTAAAACGTGACTTGATACATCCGTATTTAGACAAATTTAAGACAAGAATTTTGGGACGGAGGGAGGATATACTTCTTTCTCTACTATACTGACAGTGGAACCCACAGAGTACTTAGAATACAAGATTACGGATGAACTTGTTTCTTTTTAACTTTCTGTACGAAGCTATAGCCACCCTGCAAGTCACGTGTACACTGTACACGCAATTAACTTTTTATAGAGGGACAATCATACACGCAAGTAACTCAATTGGATTGGATGTCACTCTATTATTTCTATCATAAGAGCATCTCCAACGGCAGCCAGAAAATTTCCTCCCACTTCCTTCCACGGAGGATGACATCAAATGCCAGCGGCATACATTTTCACAACTCTAACCAACCAGATGAAATTCTTGCAAACACGGACTGATTTCATATAAGCATGAACTATTTCGTATAAAAAAGTCGAATCTTCATATAAACATGATGTATTTCATTACATTTACATGAACTAAGAGGTGCCAATCCGGCTCTCTTGGTATAATTAATACTCCATCCGTCCGAAAATACTTGTCCTAGAAATGGATGTACCTAGACTTATTTTAGTTATAGACATATACAATTTATCCATTCTTAGAACAAATATTTCCCGCCAGCTGGAGAGGGAGTACATAATATAAATGGCCGCCCGCGGATCCTTTTGTCTTCCTCATGTCCGGCAGACACTTGCATGGTCGACGAAGGTCCTCGGAAGAGACGAAGCAGCATAGAAACCACCTGAATGCGCAGTCGTCACCTCGGCAGCGGCCTTCATGGGACCCAAGTGGCGGTGGCCTCCCATGTTCTACTTCTCCTTGATGATGGCGGCAGACACGGAGAAGCTGGCCACCGACTCGTCGCTCTCCACGCACCCGCCTTCTGTCTCTGCCTACATGGCGCTGCCGCAGGCACGGGAGGCGCGCCCATAGATACTAGTGGCATGGTACAATGCGGCAGCAACGACGCCCGTACCAGTGTTCTCGCCGCCGTGCCGGCATGGAGCAACTCGCCACTCCTCATCGAGCTGAACTGGAGCGGCGAGTTGCTGAATCACGCGCCTGCTTGGGGCGGCAACTAGCTCCGTCGGGCCAAGCGAGGTTGGTGAAGCACCGAGCGGCCTCGCCCGTATCCGGAGGGCTCGGCGGGCCACCCAGCCGGGTAATATGTCAGAGAATGGCTCCTCAGAAGCCATCGGAAGAGTGGAGAAAATGGTGAAGGAGGAGATGGGGGAGGGGCGGAGGGGTGCGATTCTTGCGCGTTGTCTGTCTGGCCTCGTGTAAATAAAGGGAGCATGGTAGGAGCTTGGCCAGCGTCTGGCCTCGTTTAAACTAAGGGCGGATGGGAGGAGCTTGGCCGGTGTTGCGTTTAATTCTAGCCCGCTCATGAACGGACGTGTGGTCAGAGTAGGTTTCTTGGTTTGCATGTGGGTTTAATGGAGGCGAGGAGGCGTGTTCAGTCGGGCGTGAAGTCAATGCATCTACCACATCGTACGGACGTGTGGGCGGTGCAGTTCCCGATATGGCTTTAATGCAGACAAGGGAGGGAGTAGCGGTTCCCGAAATGTTAAACGGTCAATGCATCCTCCTTAAATTAATGCATGAGGGAAGTAATGGGAGGAGGACCGGGAAAAGAGGCTGCACGATGTGAATGCAACATAGTTTGCCCTCATATAAAGGCGCCCCTCCATTCCAATGCATCTACCACATCATACGCACCTAAGCATTTGCCTAAGCACCTACACTACACGCAAAAGTCCTCGCTCCAGACCCATGGCGGCGATGCGCGCGAGCGGCCAGCGGCTGTGCCTGATGGTCCACGACGCCGGCCTGCAGCATGGCGTTGAGGATCGTCTCCAGACGGTGTTGGTGACCGGCTGGTTGATGGCCGCCGTCGACGCCAACTACGACTCTCAGTTGGACCAGATGATCGTTGCCACAACCAACAAGTTCACCATCCTTAAGAAGCACGCGGACGACATTGCCGTACTCCTCCAGCCCGCGCACCCGGGCTCCTCATTGCCTGCCACCCTAATTGGCCTCCATGGCCATAACCTCTTTCAAGCACTGGTGGCCCTGAGACTGCCCGCTGACGCCATGAAGAATGTCCACCTGGAGGTCGCGCTCACCACGAGGCGCCTCGCCCTGCAAGAATTCGTCGACCTACACATCCACATGTACGAGAAAATCGTGTACATAGGTATCTACAAGGCCAGTGAGGACACTACGATGTTGGCCTTCCTCAACCGGCTGGAAGCCTTGGATGCCTTTGCTGAGAAGCACCTCGACCTCGCCACAAAAGCCGCCGCTCCTTAGCTGCACTACTAGGAAAAGGCCTACTAATGGCGCACCAGTTTTGCCTACTAATGGCGCATCACTGGTGCGCCATTAGTATCACGCCACTAGTATTTATTACTAATGGCGCACCACTGGTGCGCCATTAGTATCTGGTATACTAATGGCGCACCACCCAGTGCGCCATTAATATATAACACCATGCGCCATTAGTATGCCTCCCAGGGCCATATTTAACCATGTGCTTTGGCACACTAATGGCGCACTGCGGATGGATGCACCATTAGTATACTTGGCATACTAATGGCGCACTCTGTAGTGATGCGCCATTAGTATGAATATTAGTTTTTTTTTACTTTTCTGATTTTTGCATAGGTTACAAAATATGTTATTTGACAGAATATAGACAGTAGCACACAGCAACAACAGATTCATCGAATACAATAGAAGATTAGTCTCCGAATACAATTCATCATATTAGTCTCCGAATTCAAAAGACCAAACAAAGATAAAACATTACAAGTCTCGAGACCGCGAGTATCGAGTTTGTCGGAAATAATACTAATCCTAACAAGTCCTACTAATCATCATCATACAACGTCTAGTCGTTATTCATAACAATTCATACGATCATCATCTTGATAGTCATCGAACCAACCCTACTTAATTGTTCTTAGCACATGATCATCAGTATTAGGCAGGACCTAAATACCCTATTTAAGCTAAAATAGGATAAAACAATATAGACCCTGACTCTCCATTATGGAGAATGGAGAACATCCTGTCTCCAATTCTTGCGCTTCGCTTCCTTTTGCTTCCAAGAAGCTCCTTACGACTGTCCATATATTTTTTCCATCCTTTGATTTTCATGTCTCCACTTCTTTTAGAAATCTTGTATGGACAGTTGAGATTCGTAGGACGACCTGGCTGTATGTTCAAAACATTAAGACTACCTTTCTGATACATCATATGAGTCACACAATTCTCTGGGATTATCTGTTGAAAAACATAGTAATAACTTCATAGTTAGCAATGATGTACTAGTTTTAGAAGTATGCAAAAGATGCACGGATGTCGTAATAGTAAAAATCTTACCAGGGTATCTCCATGGTAGTTACCGTAGTTGAACACATGCACTAGTGGCATGTATTTACCATAATGTTGAGGAGTTTGATTGTGGATAATGTAATTCTCAATGTCAGTACAAAATCCGACCAGTTGATTTTTCTCCTTGTAAGTTGTTAATTCGGAGCCATCGGTGTAGTGGGTTTTGTCTACCATCTCCCGCACATTCTTTGAACAATAAAAATAAGCTGTCAATGGAAATAAGTTGTCAACTATTTTGAAATAAACAATATAAATTAGCTAATAACTATGTTTGAGAAACTCACATAGCGGTAGAACTGGAGGCGTATCAACAAGGACCCAAATGTCCATATTGTCTTGGTTGATGTCAGGATTACCAAGATCCATGGTGATAAGCATACCCTCATCAAAACCATACATCTCGCAAAATGCTTCCCAATTTTTGAAACCAAAATGGGTTACGCTCTTAGAATTATATAGATTTACTTCAAAGTCCACATCATGATGAGTCCTTAGGTGAATTTTCTTTGTTTCAGAAATTTCATGGTCTTCAAAATCCATCCTCTCCAAGACATAGCGTCTTGCATGGCATGGGATAAGCTATACTCGAATTGTAAAAGATGAAAATTACACGTTGAAATAGTTGAAGTCATGCTTAATTATGAAAATAACACTTGTCGTCGTTGTGTACCATTTCAACTTCGAAGGTCTCCTCGAGCTTAATGCTGAAGCGCCGATCATCGTCCAGGTGAGGCATGTCGCACAGACCTCGTTCGTCGTGGCACCAGTCGCACTCCGCCGGGAGACTTTGGTCGTCCGATGATGATGACGACATATCCTATGTTCATAATTCAAAACTACATCATTTAGGGTTTGTCAACACCGAGCCATCCTAAAAGCTAATCTTTTATCATTTAGGGTTTGTCGACGCCGAGGCACCCTAAAAGCCTAAGCTTTCATCATTTAGGTTCTTATCGACACCGAGGCATCCTAAAAGCCAAGGTGTTATCATTTAGGGTTTGTCGATGTCGAGGCACCCTAAAAGCCTAAGGTTTCATCATTTAGGTTTTGTCGACGCCGAGGCACCCTAAAAGCCTAAGCTTACATCATTTAGGTTCTCATCGACACGGAGGCACCCTATAGAAGCCAAGTTAAGTGTTCATCATTTAGGGTTTATCGATGCCGAGGCACCCTAGGTTGGACCTAATCACTTGGCACTAATCACTTGGCTCTATTGCCACCTATGTTAGGTTTATCATCTAGGGTTTATCGATGCTAAGGAGAATTCTAAGTTGGGCCTAATCACTTGGATCTATTGCCACCTATGGTTTAATGCAGCAAGAATGGCGGGGCAGTTGATCCTACTTAACTAAGTACTACGATACCCCGGCCCATGCATTAGTCGCAAGTACCCCATATGTCCTATTTTTAGCAAAGTCATGCTAAAATTCACGGAAAATTTCAGTATGACCTTTGCTGAAAATAGGACATATGGAGTACCCGAATTTGCCGGAACGGAAGTTAATCGACATTCCGACAGACTCAAGGGCCTCTCGGGGTACCTGAAAATTCATCATGACACAATGGTCGGAGACAAAACCCAGCCACAGACCATATGGTCCTCTGCTTTCATATGGAAAAAATCAGCTCAACTTATGTGGGCTTCCATTCCAGATATAATAGGTCACCAAACCAAAAATCACCCAGATATAATGGTACAGCAAAGAAACAACTTAATCCATGCCTCAGCTTATGAACAGTCATTACTTCAAATACAGAAGAAGGAACAATTTATTTGTGACATAGTTACAAATGATGACAGAATAAAGCAACACCCTGCACTAGCCTAAAAACAAGTGAAGTTTCACCCATATAAGAACAACTTTATAAAATCAGAAAAGTTGCTAAATTTTTTGTATCCTTCATATACACTGGAGTACAATGCTTTATAATGTTCCATCATCATTACAGAAAATTGACAATTGTCCATAACAGTTAACTAAATTTTTTTGCCTCATAGCTTGGGTGGGTTAAGTACTAGGAGACTTTGTAATGTGCAGTACAGGTGCAGTAACAGGCTTCTAAGTTAAGAAAACATTTCTGTTTGATTTTCAAACCACACACTTACTTTCAACTATAAACAAAACTGACTTGCTGTTAATGAAACTCATGGTGGAAGTAACTACTAGCAGCATGTCATTATCATGGCAGTCCACTATATATTTTTATGACAAAATACATCATTATCAGGGCACATTATGGCCATTTTCTTACATGATGCTAACTGTACCTAAATGATTTTTTTGACAGTAGCTCAAGTTTTTGACAGTAGCTCCTAACTGTACCTAACTGAATTTTTTGACAGTAGCTCAAGTTTTTGACAGTAGCTCCTAACAGTAGCTCCTAACTGAATTTTATGCTTAAAGGGAAGGCTGACTTAAGTGGCAAGATGATACAATTTGCGTAACAGAACAATATATGCATCTTAATATAACACCATCTCCTAACAGAAATAGTACCAAGATCTACTAGGGGGCAAAGTAGAACTGATATTCTTTTGCTGACCTCTAGTACAAGGTATAGAAGAGGAGGTAAGAGAAGAAATAGTGACATTTCTCTTAGTAGGGGACTTTTTCTCTCTTCTAGAAACAAGAGTAATTTTCTCCTCCTCTTCCACTACAGTATCATGCCAACTTAGACACAGGGAGGCGACATTTCCATTCGAGTCATGAATATCTAAACAATGTTCAGTTTTCTTACTAATTTGTTCCCTGGATAATTCCAATTCCTTGAGAACATGAATAAAATCAAAATTATCCATAGGTATATCAACACCCATCATTGATGCTCTAAACATAATCTCCTTAGCTACTTAATTCCCCAACCCTAGCTACTTAATTCTCCAACCCCTTTTCTTGTCCAAAATTCTCCAACCCCTATCCCTAGAACACATCAAAAGGAAATCAAGATGGGGAAGCGGCTCGGGTGCTCACTGGGGAGGTCGAGGGCGACTCGGGGTAGCCGGAGCTAGTCGAGGCGGCGCGAATTCGGCGTCGAGCGGTGGCGATGGTGGCCGAGGCAGAGGAAATCGGCGGGCGTCCGAGGAGGTGCAGGGGCGGTGACGGAGACGGAGGCGCGGGGGCGGCGGCGGCGTGGGGGCGGCGACGGAGATGGAGGCGCGGGGGCGGCGGAGGCGTGGGGGCGGCGACGGAGACGGAGGCCTGGGGGCGGCGGCGGCGGCGTGGGGGCGGCGACGGCGTTGGTTGGGGTAGCGGGGGAAATTAGCTAGGGGGAGAGGGAGAGGGAGGAAGGGGATCTGGCGAGAGGGAGGGAATTAGCTAGGGGGGAATCTTACTAATGGCGCACCCGCGGTCAGTGCGCCATTAGTAATCTTTTTTTTACATAGCAATGGCGCACCAGGCAGAGGTGCGCCATTAGTAATCTTTTTTTACATAGCAATGGCGCACCAGGCAGAGGTGCGCCATTAGTAATCTTTTTTTATATATATAGCAATGGCGCACCAGCCAGAGGTGCGCCATAAGTAATTTTTTTGATGCATGTAATAATTTTTTAGAAAATGAATATGAATATGAATATGAAACAGTAATATTTTTTATAAAAAACAGTAATAATTGTTGTTTAACAACAATTGTAGTCTACACTTTTTTTATTATT